>NW_019211458.1:15738500-15766500 GCF_002443255.2 Varroa destructor
ATACATACTCTTCTATTTATTTATAAAAAAATAAAATTTTTTAAATAATAATGATTTCTTAATGATAAAGCTCAGAAGTTTCTGTCGAAAGATATATGAACCCTTAAAAACTTACTTCGGCTGTTTTTTTTTTCGGTTCTACATATGTGCTACTATCACTGTTGATTAAATGCGTGAGACAACGCACGAGTTTTGTTATGTTTATAACAAAGTTAAATTTTGGTTTATCCATCAATAGCGTGGCGCCCCTTCCTAAGCATGATGTAACTTTGCTAAGAGCTGACGTCTCTCATTGAATTTTCTTTTATTCTTTGTACATATATATTTAACAAATTGCAATTATAAAGACCTTTACGTTCTGTACTGTTATCGTCCTCACTATCACCAGCATTGTCATCACTTATCTCGTGAAGTGTTTGCTTGATAAACATCACTTGCTCAGTGAGCTCTACGGCCATGCCCAAATTTACCTAACCCTATATGTGTTCTTATCGACGTTTCATCCCGTTTCTTCACCAAGAGGCAAGTGCATATGAGTCGCGATTTTCCCATCACCCGTTGATCGATGGGTTCAAACCAGGGTTACCCATTTTTACCGAAACGTTTAACTTTAATTGTGCGACTCGTCGGACATGGGCTGTTTATCGCCAACCTAATACTATTACTGTAATATCTCTTCGTTAATCTATTGACACCGCTACAGCACCGATGGCAAGCCTGGCCAACAGATGGCTGTTTGTCCTCCCTCGTCTATTAAAGGACTACCAACTAAAGATTTCAGGGTGGAAGTGGATGGATATAGACACTCGGAATAGAAGGGGTGTCAACAGACGCACTCGTGTTTGACGTTTCTATTGACCTCGGGCGGATTCGGCTGTGTTTTGCAGGTGATAACAGTGGAGCCATTTACGCCATGAATATACAGTCGGTAGTAATCAGGCTACCCTATACAGTAGACGCACCAAAACATGGGATTTGACAGTACGAAAGAGACTTCACTGCCCGATGAAGTCCATCACAAATGTGATTACTTTGAAAATTTGTACCATATATAATGTCGTATCGAAGCTTGCATTTCAGAATGTATGGCAGAGTTCGCATTTAAATATAGAGCGCTTTTACACCCGAGAACCAGTACGGCGTCCAAGTTCGAAATTGCTACATCAAGCCATCCGGCCTAGCGCTAATGGGTACGCAAAACTGACCGACTTATGCCTTGCGGCTGAGTTGATAAAGGGAATAACCTCGACGTTCGCAAACCTAGCGGCGAAATATGGTTATGAAGAAGAAACTGATCGTCATTCTTTCGGCGGATCGGCCCGTCTTATTCTTCGACAAGAAGCAGAAATTTTACTTTATTGGCGCAAGCTCGACGAACTTGTCAAAGACCTCGAGGAGATAACAACGTAATAGGAATTGCGTGCGGTTTTATGAAGCAATCACCTCAGGAAAGGCCACATCTCCATTTTGGATGTAGAAATTTCTTAACCGCAGAGTATCACGTGTGATTTGACGAGCTGAACTGGATACTAAAAACTGTCTAAGTCCATTGATGAATTTGGCCCGGTTATGACTGAGTCCTAATTGGTGACACGCACAGGATGATGTCTAATACTGTTACAAACGTATTCGTAGCGAAAAAAAGCTTATTCCTTATAGAGAGAGAGAGAGAGAGAGAGAGAATGCACTCCGGAGAAATTCATCTGGCTATTGAAAACCGTCGACTGGAAATTCTGATAATTTGGCAAAGATAGATCTGCACCAGATGTCACATTTGTGTCACTAAACCATGTAGAACTTAGCATGATATCACTTTAACGACAAAAATGGCTTCAGGAGACAATCAATAAAAGAACATTACGAAGCCTGACCTGAATAATGATTTAAGCACCAAACCCATTGGGAGCGGCACAGTCTGGGCAAGTAACCCGCATCTCCGAGTGCGTTGTTGTGGTAACCACTGACAAGCGTGCAGCCACACTCATTAATGAATGAGTTATTAGTGAAAGCGTCAGTCCGCCGAAAATTAATGGCCAGAAAAGTTAGGAACTAGGAAAAGTTGGAAAAAAAAGCTAAGGAACAAATTATAGAAGCTAACAGCTGCTATTCCATTTCATAATTCTATCTGATAAATTCCAGCAAGACTCACCCCGGCTAGACTTCTAGTCGAGCTATAATGTTACAGCTAAAGAGATAATTTCGAAAACACACACACACAAATAATTAGAAACATCTGAAAATGACAATTTATTTTAACAAACGTTTCAAATTATTACGTGAATATGACCGTATTCTGTGTTATAGTCAATATGAATCGCGAAATTGGCGGCTAATTCCGTTCGATCTATCGATATCAGCACTTGGTTTTCAATCGAGCGTACTTAATACTGTAACATCCGCAGTTTTCAACGATGTCTGAAGTACGCCCTAATTCTCTAACATTGTTCGCTCAAGTCTTGGACCCGATTCAGATAGGATGATTAAATAGATGCCTTGAGAATAGTACCCTGTCGACTCTGTGGAAGAACTTTCTACACGAGATATATAATTATCAACTACATCTAGTCATTAACCGTCATTGTAGTTTAAAATGTTCTACTAGTACTCCTATTTGAAACATTGCTTCCTAAGGCAAAAACAAATCCGTGGTAAAAATGCGTAGCAACTATCTTAGATCGTCTTTGAGGTTGACCTGTTAGATGCTAGCTAAATTCTTTTTTTTTTTTAACTTGTTTTTTAGTTTAGATGAATAGCCATGAGACCTTATGATTGGCCAAGGAAAATGAAGAGGTACGTTGCCTTCAGTAAATTTGCTTTAGCACCTTAGTAGATAACCCGCAATAATGTTCGGTTTTAGTCTGTGATGGACCAGATTTGGATCGTTATCATGTATGAACTGTGCGAATCTACCATATAAATAGTGGAGCTGGCGCTAGCCAATGCGCTTCTGAACGAAGAGTGATAAGCGAGTTACCTCATCGCGCCAAGTATCCAGCGACTTACGACTACCGGGAGAGCGGCGGCAGCAGTGACCGGCCGCTCTCGAGGTTGAGTTCTGCTACGTGATTGTACCCCAGTCCAAATCAAACCGGGTTTTACCTCCACCCCCGACGGCACCCCCTATATAACTGTAACCCCAGCAGCTCATATTCTCTCGTGTCCTATCTCTCTGTGACTCTTACGTTGGGACTCACTTACTTCGCCTAGCCCAGCTCGGCTTCCAATCGATGATCCCGAAGTGCCCTTATGGCCGCACTACCCCACGTACCTCGAAAGATGATGACTCTATCAGCACTCCGTGTAACCCCCTACTAGCTGTTACGAGTCAAAGCGGTTCCCCGTGGCTCGTCCCTCCTTTAATTGCTTGTCGTCAGCCGGTTGTAGCCAACTACTAGGCTGTCGTGAAATAAGTAGAATTGCCCGCTAATACTACTCCCTGACGTTACTGTTAGGAGAACTAGCAGAAGCAAACGCACAAGTTGTAGTTTATAGGGCCCTGCTCATATTTAGCATAGAAAAATAGCGAAAGGCGAACGGGAGAAAAACGGAGCCGACTCGTACCGGTTGGTATTTGGTCGTACTTCGGTCAGAACATCTAACTTTTTTTTGCAATCACTTTACTGCTTTTTTCTATATAGCTGTACACCGCAGGTTTTTATCTTGATGATGCCTACATAATAAATGTATGGAGTATATACATCAAGTCTAACAGGGAAGAACGAACTGCTGCTTACTGTAATTAATGTAGTAAAAAGCGTTTTTGTACTCCTTGAATATGCATTTAGAACGTTGATCCGTGAAATGTTAGATAAGTGCGGGCGGCCTTTTTACTTTATTTATTTATTTAAACATGTTCAGTTCATCGTATAAAATAAAAAGAAGCTTTCAATATCGCAGGCTACGAAATTTTAACTCCGCTAATATAACATATGGGTTCTCAGGGCCGTATCCAAGCAAAAACGGATACCCTGAACGATTTTCAAGGAGGCCATTTTTGCTGGGCATTCACTACTCAGCAGAAGGTACGCACGCGGGCGGACGAAAGCCAAACGCAGTAGGAAACGCTCTTTGGCAAGCACTGTTCTCCTGATTAGTTTATGAAAATAGGTGCCTGACCCTAAGAAACCCGGCACACAATAAGTATTACACGAAACAGTATACTATACAATCTGTGTGAACTAACGGACTTTTGTAACATATTCCTTAGACAGTCGTTAAGTATTATCCGTCCAGCAGTAGTGAAATCGACGCGCGTGTTGACGCGCCGTCGATAGCTCAGTTGGTAGAGCGGAGGACTGTAGAGGTGTTTAGCAGCCATCCTTAGGTCGCTGGTTCGAATCCGGCTCGACGGAAATTCGTTTTCACGTATTTTTTTTAAATCAGAAAATGTTTCTCGGTTGTATTCGTACGATATTTATATTTATGCAAACGTCAATTCATCCGCCTCAACTGGACGATCTCAGGTAGTGTGTTTGTTATACGCTTCCTCGTGTTTTATTAACTGATTATTTCAAATAAATAGGTTGCAGTGAGTTTAGCTTTAGCTACTCACTGTTACGTTATGAAAACGTTATTCACAGGTCATACGCACAAAGAACACTTGTGTAACAGATGGAATTGGAAAAAGATTAGTTCCATATCATATCATTAACTGTTCTTTAGATAGAAACGACATTGCGTCTATAACTGCACACACACAGGTGACTTCGTGCCTGTAAATTGCCTCGTTTCGGTAGGCCTTCTTCTTCAGTAAATTTGCGAGCATGATCTTCACCGCGTATCTTGTAATCGAATTTTACAGTGGATACGTTTCGATAACGACTATAGAATTCCTGATCGTCTTCAAAGAGGAAAAAGGATGTGTGCCGTATACGGGAAAGCTTACGAAATAGGTGCTGCTTATATAAGATGAAATCCGATAACGATTTTCTCTATGATTCCGCTATATCTCAAGGGCCTATCTAATTAGAACCAGTTTACTTCCTCGTAGCTAGTTCATGACGGCTGTAAAGCCGCCGGTCTTTTCATGGACCAAGTAAAACTTCCCATCTCAATTGTAGCTTGTATTCAGTTGTTCGTAAGAGTGACCGAACGCGAGCAGGACAGCAGAACGTGTCTCCTTCCGTCCGTTCGTAAACCAATGATCGAAATTAAGCGCGCCTTCACCGAGTGACAGCGAGAAAGGGGATATTGTCTGAATGATGTAAATGAAGAGAAACCTATCGAGCGTTGCTCATGGCAAAACAGGGCACCCCTGAACCGTGCAGTAACTTCTGCTATACTTTTTGCTATTCGACTGGCCGCTAGCTGTGACGTGGCTATCAATCGGTAGCGACATGGAAAGCACAAAAAATGACCATATAAGAGTTCACCAGCGAAGCAGTGCGGTCCGCTTGTCGTGAGAACCGTATCAGACACGCTGGCTACTCGCCGCCTTTCTACCACTATCCGTCTCTCGTAAGTACTAGTATAACGTGTCCATTATCGTTGTTGTTTTTTTGTGCGTACTGAAACGTTCGGTTATGGCATCATTAATTGCCAGTGGAAAAAATAATCTAACGAACAAATTTCCTGTAAGCTGGCTAGCTTTAGCTCCCTAATAATAACAGACACGATATAGTCAGCGACATCTGTGAATTAGCGTAGAGAATCGCGCTATTGGTAACCGATGCATAGCAACTGCCAATAGCCATCCAAGGACGCCAAACGCTGCGCCAAAATCACGTCCATACTCCGCAATTTTCGAACTCGCAACTAAACAAGGCTCACTTGCTTAGCCAGCTGGATCATGTTCGATAAATAGGCGTAAAATTTAGTCATTTTTTTCTGTTCGGTAAGCGAAAACACGGATAGGGAGATGGTAGAAAAGATGTAATCGTATCACGCACTTGGCCTTCGATTGCTCACGTATGATTCGCCTTTCAGAAGGCTAGTGCCAGGATAAAGTCAAAACAGATTCTTCTTATGTTTTAGCCCTGTTGGCTATTCAAATGACTAGCACAAATGGCGCAAGGAACGGAAGAAAAAAGGTACAGAACCAGATTCTTGGTCGATCGAATGGAAGTAATAAAAGCGTTGAACCATCGTGCAGTACTGCGCCATCGGGTACGACTGACATATTTAATTCCTAGTAATTCTTGCGTAATGAAAATTCGGTCAATTTTATGGAGCATGATACACGGGTGGTAACACACACAACATAGACGACAGCTCTTCTCGCTAATAGCGGTCACTACATTATACATGTGTTTAGTAGTTGAGCGGATCCTAAGGCTTTTTTTTCGTTAAACGTAGGTATTATCATGGACGCGAGCCGATTGACTAGGACATAAGGAGAAGCGTGTTATCGGGGATTTATTTATACTAGAAAAACTACTGAGAGACGCCGTGTCGTAGCCTTGAATCGTGCAAACCTAACGACATGTTCGAAGACTATCTAAACTTCATACTTAGCGTGTGTCGACTTTTGTTCTTCGTCCAAAACGAAGAAAAGCTGTAATCAAGTTGTTTGCTTGTGGTGAAAATCCATCTGGTTAGCATAGATGATAGGGCGATACAGGGCAAAAACGGCCCACAGGTGAAATGTTCTATCACGAAGTAGGTACAAGTAGGGTTAGGCACAAGCCATATGGCCGATTAAAGCCCACCAGCTGAATCAAGTCTACCGAAGGGGCGACACCAGCGCCGAAGCGATGATGTGGCATATGGGCAAGGCGTAAAGTGGGTTCGTGACCCATTCGAATGAAACCTAAATGCTTGCTGGGCGCCACAACAGAAACACCATCACCCGGGTTGAGACACGACGGGAATGGTCTATTCATTTATTTGGCATCCGCCGACGATGACAACGATTGGGCGGGTTATGGCATTTATTTGTTCACAGCTTCACTGCTGTATTTGTGTTGAGAAACACTCAAAGCGAAGGCTTGAGTGGGGGGTTCGGCTCTATTTTTAGCCGTTCAGTAATTAAAAGCACCTTTGTTATTCAGGTAATGATCAAATGTTGCGCAACATTGTGATAAGGGAATAAACAGAGTTGCTGAAATAATATGAAACATACGTTACGTAGCTCGAATTTAGATAATTAGTCCATAGTAAAGCTGAGGAGCTGCACGATCGCCCGAAGAAGTTTCTCGTCAAATCTGCATGCTAATATCAGATACGGAGCTTCAATGAAAGGTGTAGGAGTCCTCAAGTTAGGTATTCCCATCTCTGTTTGACTAATGGATGCTACGAACAGCAAGTGTGATGCTCATTATATATACACGTACACACTCATAAACAGGCGGTTGGAAACAAACAGTGTTTTTTCTTTTAGCTTTAGAAGCAAAACTGGTATGCACGCACGCTCGACAGCAACAAGTACTTCGGCAAGCGAGCGGATGAGGTTACCGCACTTTACATTCTCTGATCAAAGTACTATGATAACAGGCAAGTCGTCGTTGCTCAAGCATGGCCAATGGCCAACGGGCCCGAGAAATCATTCTGCTCGATTGGCTACGACTTCTATAATAGGCACTTGTTTTTCGGTAGCCGACGTCCACACCGACTACGATAACGATACTGCTGCTGTTCGTTCGTGGCCCGTTTTGCTCTTTTAGCCAATTCGCCGTCAGTCAAATGTTGTATCCGGCGGTGGCGTGATTTAATCACGCCGCCGTCGAATGTAGCGTTCGACGAGCCGTCACGACTTTTCGAATGTGCGCGGTTCGAATTTGTTTCTGCACCAGCGGCTACCGTAGCGGCGTCCATATATAATACTTGCATCGACTTCTGTTCGAGTTAACGTACCGCCTCGTGTATCTATCTGCCTACCTTCTGTGTTGCTGACCGTCATCGCCGTCATTGTCAGCTTCGGCTATGTTAGTTTAGAATCGTCGACGTCTCGCTATTGTTTTTAATGACGGCCAAGTCATCAGCAGAAGCCAGTCAGGGGTCGGAGGTCTTCGGAAGATAGACATTTCGACCGCTCTAGAGAGGGCTTCCTTGCTTTTCGTCATTGGTTTATCGCAGAAAAGCCAACGTCGGGCCTTGACCAAGGCGTGCATATCGTCTCACAGAAAGTCACAAGATGACATGACGAGAAATATAAACTAAACCGGCGAAGCGTAAAGAAATTTCACGCGCGCACACACACACGCACGCCCAATGAACAAATAAACGTGCAGAACTGCGTTTACTATTATTCAACGGCGATAGCTACTGTTCACGATGCCGCGATGGGAATGGGTATTTTCAGAGGAGCGGTAGACGGAGGGAGATGTCCGAGAGCAGTAGACGACGATAGAATAAGGTAAACGTTAGGAATACCGACACAGTGCATAAATGGAAGTAGAAAATAATAACAATACAAATACGTTTTGTTGGCTGACTTGCAGCTGTTCTCGACTCCGCTAAGGCCACTTGCTGGTTGGATTAAACGTGTTCATTACGTGCAACGGAAGCAAATGGCTCCTTTCTATATTTCATTTCTGTGCCTTTCTCACCTACTCCATTGCAGGACAGCAATTTCCTATCGAATAGGTGATTCTTGAAAGCAGTAGATCTACGCAAAATTCTACTCCATGGAATGATCCAGTACTTTCGATGGTGCACAAATGCAAACCAAGTATTCGTCGTTAAAGCCCTGTTTATTCCTGCTGGTCACATGTTTAAACATGGATAATGTTTTTGTGTAAATTAACGAATACGGCTTCTATACAGGGCAGAGAGAGAGAGAGAGAGTGTAATAATTATATCGCTGCTGCTTAGCTACGGGAATTGATAGGCAGAACCAGGGTTTAATTAACAACACTATAGAAGTAGTTTTGACAGGTGATAAAGCCCATCTTTGTTCAGATTGAGAAAAACCTGCGGCAATCTGCGATGACGGGATGGAACGGACGCTAAATTCAGAGCGGTGAAGTCTGGGTGAAGGGGGAAGAGGTCGAACGCCCAACTGGGAATCGGTGTAGTCTTTTAAAACTATTTAGGTCCTTGATTTTAGGCCACCGTATAGACGTTCCGCTTGACCACTATGAACATCACGCCCCGTTGGCTATATATTCGAAATCGGTAACAGTCGTGCTAGACATTAGTTCGGTTTTTGACGCCTTCAGTTCTTACAAACAAGGAATCGTGCATTTGCAATATGCGATGTCAGGATGACTAAAATGATATTAACTGCCACAGATATTATAAAGTAATTAATCAACTCTAATGGGTATTTATCCGGTCAGAATTGCACATTAGTTTTCTATAAGAGTGTTCAAGCCTTCCTTAAATAAAGCCGTCCGGGCCGCTTAGGACCGTGACGATGCTGCGATAATGCTGCCCAATAGGCGCCTTCATGTTGAATCAGGAGTAATTTCTTGCAAATTTTACAAGCGACTACATTCGACTGAGGAGGCGGCAGGACAGTTCATGTCTTCCCAGCCGTTTATGATTTTCAGATCAGTAGATTAGTGTAATGTCAGTGTGATCGTATGAGAAATCTGATTTCCTGATCAATTCAACGAGGCCCGCGTCTGCTTCGCAGCTGACATTTATTAGAAATGGCTCAAGGGACTACAAAGAACGCCCATTATTACTTTGGAAAATCGACACGACTAATAGGGTTTTCTCCATTTTGACTGCAAGATACCAATTTGATTCTGCTGGTCGAGATCCATCGATTGACGCCAAGATTCATTAAGACACTATAATTAAAACAGCGACATATGCATACCTAATGTAGAACCAATGTAATATGCTCGTAAGAACGTGCGATGGAGAGGATCGAACGTACAATATTATCTGTTAAAAATATCATCATTTCATCGTTACATTCTTCTTTAAAAGAACAGGACGCCTTACGAAACGGACCAACTAGTTGTGATGAAAATAAGGCACAATCGTTAGCCGGCATTACGTACCAGGATGTCACGTGTAGCAGACGAAAACATTCGATGACCACCACCAGCGCATCGATCCAACTATTCCTAATGGGAAGTGTACCATAAATAATTTTCATTCATAGATGAAAGAAGACTGTCTATATCAGGATCCGATAGTGCCCGAAACTGTTCTGACGAGTGCTTTGTTGTTCAGTAACTGTTTCACAATCCCTCTCGATCCTAAAGTCGACACTACAACGTGGTATAACCGATGCGAAGAAAGCACATTCAATACTGCATATAGTCGATGTACTTTACGCTAATCCGGATGCGGAACCTGAGTAACGCAGGATTCTTATCTCTTTATTATTAGCATGTTTCCGATATCGACGTTCAGAGTTTGATAGGGGCACGGAAAAGGTGCTTTCTGCCATGTGGCCATCCAGTACTGGATTTCTTTTATTCATCGGATTGTCCTTCTCTATATCTAGTGACCGCGTTTGCTACCTCTTATTTTTAAGTAATAAAAAAGATAGAGATATTGACGTTATAGTGATTAGTAACCCGTACAGATAAAAGCTGTTTTAATTATTTTACTCCGGTTTCAGCTGAGATGGGGATGCGGAGGAATACGAGCAATTCTAGTTTGCGTTTAAATTGACCCTCTGTTGAGTTTCATCAGTAGTGCACGTGATACGATTTTTCTATATGTTTCATAATAATAGTCGCATCAATTGCCGGACGGACAGTTTTTATGTTTTGTTGCGCCGGCGTGAACGGCGTCCACGTCGTCCTTACCGGCATCGAACACCGCATTGACCGAATAGGATTTATTTTTGTACGGCGCACTCGTAGATTTCCACACGGTTATTGGATTTGGAATTTCGGACGTTTCTCGTGTTAAAATCAGCTAGAAGTCGCCATTGTAGCGCAAGTGATGATCTTGCACTAGACATTATAGTGACAGCACTTTCCGGATCCAATAAGCATTAATTATTCGTCAACCTTTTTACGTGGTGGGTCTTACGTTCGATTAGGCATTCCATCGGTCGGCAAAAGCGAAGCGTGCTTGTGCCCGGGTTCGAACCTAGGTCACCACGTAACCCTAAGATTAGCATGCGCGGGGACTTTCTTCAACCGATGTTGAATAAGTGAGTCTCGAGGAAAGAACAGACAGGCCAGTTTACAGTGAGTTACACTTTCGGCCTAACTAGGCAACATTTCTAATTTAGGTTCGTAAACGGATTCAGCTCTTTCGGTATTATTATGAACCCATCATCAGTGAAAGCCTTTGGTATTCATATATGTAAAGAATATGAAAAGCACTAACAGTAACGGTTCTATCAATAAGTTTTCGACAAGAAACTATCATACCTATTAGAACGTATAGGTATTAGAAAGTAAACTTAACATTGATCTTAATTTCAACAATTTCTTATTTTGTAAAATCTCGTATCCTCCAAGGTACCAATACACTATAAAAATAAAAAAAAAAAACGTATCGGAAACATAGACACTGCGAGCATCTTCTCTACAACTAGATCTAATTACCAAAAGCAAAGTGCTCATTAAGAAATATAGATAAATGTCATTAAAACAACAAGGGTTGGGTTCGCAATGATGATTATACTACGCTTTTGAAAATTTGACGTTAACCTTTATCAAAAAGGGTAACTACACGTGTTCTATTTCTTTAACTTTCGAAGAAGTTGGATGTGCTACTTCAATACAGAGTTAAAATTGGTCGACGTTAAACGAGGTTGTATTTCGTCGTGTCTATAGACGCCGTTGTTCAGACGTGTACGTACTTACTATATCATTTTCCCTGCCTACCATTTGTCATTAGGCAGGCATAACTGAATGATACGTTTTTTAAATGAGTTATTTACGCCGCTACGTAGACCGCCGGTAGACGAGCTGTCGCAGCTCAGACAATTTACTCTGATCAGATGGTTTGTAACGCAGCTAATTCACATGCGTTCGTGTGTATTTTTAGAAAATGCTTACCGTATTCGAGCATCAGTAGCCGCCCATCATCAATCTGTAATGGGAAGTTTGAGATCAAGTAGTTGACTGCCGGACAATGGGGGCAACGGAACCTGCATATCGATCTGAGTCGCCGCGAAGCATATCGAATTCGATACTTGATCGGTTATTAGTAAGAGGTTCGAGTGATTGCTGATGGAGAAAGCAGACGAAACCTTCACCCAACTCGTTTTAGTGCATCGGCTTAAAGCCATGCCGCAGTGACGATAACCACGCTTACGTCGATGGTGGTGATGAGGAAAAGGAATGGGCAAAATGATACAGGTAAAACTTGCCAACAATGTTGTTTGCGGTATCATCCATCGATCACGCGGCGTTCAGTAGTTTGCCTGGTAAAGATGCCTTCCGTCGGCTACTCACGTTCCATCTGCAATAATGTTAATACTAATCATGTGGTTCTTATAGGATCTTGCTGATCAGACGAACGGAGGTCCGTTTTGTCTCGGAGGCAGACCGAACGAGACGTACGAAGATGAACCGAAAGGGAGGGAGAGTTTGAATATTTGAGAACTCTGACCAACAAAACTGTAAATGTGTGAATTTACGCGAGGTTCCGTTGCCGCTGCTACTGCTGCTGGTCGAGATGCGTTTGCCGGCAGTAATCGCTAGACACACGGTGTACATATAGCGGTCACAGACTTCGTCACGAACGAGGTGTGAAGTCGTGTTACGTCCGCAGAGTCCTCTTTTTCTATTTTGCTTCCATTCTCTGTTATAGCTTGGGGCGGCAAACGCGCGAGTGTAGCCGGAACTCTCCGTAGTGGTGACCGGTGAACATGATAGCCTTGCTATAAGCAGGCGTTCGAGGAGATTTCCACTTCTGTTACGCTACTGCCTCGAGTGCCAAACATACGCAATAATCAGTTGTAATCTGCTACTGGAATAGCCGTTGTAACATTCGTAGCAGTGTTATCATTGCGTCCGATGGCCGTTAATAGGTAGTAGCCCCCAGAGCACCGACGAATACGAAGGCCGTGTGTGACTGACTGGGAAATGCACCGCGTTCTCGATGCAATCGTTATTTTCTCGTGGTTCTGGGGTGCTGGCTACTAGTGGTTATTGCAACAATTGAATCGAAACGATAAATGCGGCGATAATTGAAGGATTGCATCGCTGTTCGACGTAACTAGCGCGGGCTTAGTAAAATGCTACTGGGTAAAGGCGCTGTTGTTTCTCTTAGCTGATTCTGCCGGGACTCTCTATCTAAGTGAGGTTACGTATCAAGCTTCTTTGCGCTGACGTTGCCAGCAATCGGGCAAGTAGTAGCGTAAAAACCGGTGAGATACACCGATACTAGAATAGTAAGACCTCTGGGGAAGAAGTGTCGGGCTGGGAACGTAGACCGACTGCAGTAAATACTCGCTATCACTCATAAGCATATCGTGACCGTTTCTTAATGGTGACTGGGCGATACGAACATTAGGCGAGAAAATCGGTATCCCCAGTATAAGTACCCGTGGTTTGGTCTCATGATACAACAAGATAGAAAAGGACGAAGCGAACAGCGTTGGGAGCCGGCAACGGCGATGCCTTCAGTGGTATTAAAGTACGCCAAAATTAATCATTTTCGGTTGTTCTTGATAATTGACTTTGAAAGGTGTTGGCATTTATGACATACGACGCAATGATGATAATGGCGATATATCTAGAACTTTTACACGGCAGAATGTAAATTGTGATAAACAAAATTGTGAACGTTTGTGCAGACGGCAAAGATCTGCCAGGCGAAACTGGTAAACGATTCCTGATCAGGATATATAGTTGGTCATCACCGTATCGAAGAAACACACTGATGAGCTTGGTAGGAAAAATATATTTCGTCTCTTACGTAGAAATAGAATACAGAGAGTCAAAAGTTAAGTAGAGGACATATTAGGCGCTTTATGGACGTGATGAAGAAAACTTACTCTTATTACTGTTAGCGCTGTATTTTGAGGAGTCGAAAATATTACTGCCCCTCAACAAAAAACCAAGAAATGAGTATCTTTGCAGGCGTAAATATACAAACCTCGCTACTTTAGTTTCCTGAAGGTAATATTAATATTTACTTGGGTTGCCTAGTTAAGCGCCCAACCGTAATCGTCAAATAAACCTGCACTCGTACTCTACAAACAAGCCTTGAGAGCCACAACCGTCAGATGTTAAGATTGCATCCTGTTATAGTCGTTCTGCGAGTATTTGTTTGTATCTACTGTGCTAATTGGTAATATCCCTACCATATAAAGACACTATTTTGAACTCCATCTCTGCACGGTTCTACTGCGTGTGTTGGTTGAACACATTTACACAAAGGTGCTATAAACGATGGAAATGCAACCTCAGCTGTCAGGCACAAATTGTTGCTGACAAACTATGGGGTGTGAATCTTGCAGGGTCACTACACATACTCTGAATACAAGAGCGGGAAGTACAACTCACGGATATGGGCAGTCGTTGTTGTTGCTGATGCTTTTGGGATCGAGGCTTTAGACGTTCAATGTGCTTTGGCTTTGGCCAGCTCCTGAATTCCCTGTATCTCTATATGAGGAAGAGGAACGATCTCGTTGCTTTCCTATAAGCTTAACAGCTGATACCGATGTAACGATTCCTTTCCCTAGTCTGTCCCTCCTTTCCGCTGCTGTCCGAAGAGTAGCCTTGCACCCCTTGTGTGTGGTCCATGGGTGTGGATATATTCGTGTATGCTGTTTGTATGTGTATGTGTGTATCTGATGGCTCCTTGATCTTGACTGGTTAAGCCCTAATCGCAGACAGCCCGCACGTCTCTGCTTGTTCAGAGCAACCTGGACAAGGAAAAACGACCTCGCAGGTAGAGAACATTCGGATCCGCCCATAGTCCCTGATAGGGAACAATGTGAACGAGCGCCTCCTGACTAACAGGCCGCTGAGGCAACAACGGCCTATGTCGATGTGGACACACCGATCTGACATCCCCAATCACATGCCCTATCT
This sequence comes from Varroa destructor, assembly GCF_002443255.2. Lineage (NCBI taxonomy): Eukaryota > Metazoa > Arthropoda > Arachnida > Mesostigmata > Varroidae > Varroa > Varroa destructor. Next base: position 15,753,350 of record NW_019211458.1, read on the forward strand.
GATGGGGGCCTTGGTAAATAAACGGGCATACAAAATTCGATACCAAACCTTTTTTCATGCCAATCCGCTGATCGCTCAACGACTTAACAATGTACTTGCCTCCTTCCTACATTATAAAAGAGATCAGATATTGCCGACGCGATAGCTACATGCGTGGGTTAAAGCTAGCAAATAGTCTATTGTCATTTTTCTCTAATCTTATTATGTATCATTAGATATTTATCAAACGGCCACCGTCAACTAGAAAAAACCTTTCATGGTGTTTTCTGGAAACACTTTATGTTAAATTTAAAAAAATCTAACATCACGATGCATCAGCTGCGCATACACCTTGTCCCACTAAAATGAACCATTAAATAGCCCAATGCAAGAGGCAACAGCCCCCAATAAATGATTGAGCCCAACTTTGTCCATAGAATCTAGCCAATATAGGTGTGCGTGTGTTGTGGTATCGTAAATGTTGCTGCCTCAGCGGCAATCTCGGTCTGCCCCACTCGAGTAATAGTAGCCGGAGTAGATTGAGCCTGCGAGTGCCGTGCCCATTCAGATCTCGATTTCCACCCCCTTGTGCCCGCTGCCCACTGTACACTACACAGTCCATTGATCACAACTCCCGCACGTAGCTAGATATATATGACCAGCTGTTTACTGGCAAGTACCTAACGAATCATTGCCGCCGTCTCCTGCTGCCGTACCTAAGCAAATGGCACATTAGAACACCGAACAGCCTTGAAATACCACAGCTATGTGCATACATAGGCACATGGCGGGTTACGTGAACGCTATGCGCGACGATCAGAACGTAGTTGGTTTCAGGCGCAGATTCATGCTATTTTGCTAAAATGAAAGAAAAGGACCACTGGAGAGGACAGTGCTACAAGCGAGCCAAACTATTACTGAGGACATTAGGAAATAAATGCGAACTCAAAGTAATGTTATTCAATATATGAGCTCTTCAGACACTGTTGAGAAGATTATGCAGCAAAGAGGCCATAGAAATGAAAATGGAGCTAGAGGATGCGGTTAGCTGGTGGCTAAAATTTTTTCGATGAGTTGGCTTTACCGCTCGCTGAATATACGTGCGCTTCTTTCCGTTCCTTCACTTCTTCAGTTCTTTTTTATTGGATGGATATTTAGCGTTTAGCATCACTGGCCGTTTCCTGCGACGGTTCGTATTCGACTCAAGTGGAACACTGAATAAAGTTAGTAAAAACCTCAATAAACAGAGTTCAGTTCGACTGTCACAGATGAGGATCGGGTTAGACAGCCGGCCAAGGAAAATTGGTGTGTATATCGAGGTAGCCGAAAAACTTAGAGAGGGAAAAAATACAGAAGGAGAAAGGAGCAAAGGGCGAAGGCATCGAGAAGCTCCACTTGAACGAATGGCACGAACGGTAGCAGGCGTAAAGAGCGCAGTGCGTGACGATTTGTTAGGGGGTTTGTATGAAGCCGAGATTTCCAGGGACAAACGCGTAGTCATTAGCGGCATTCGGCGAGTCGGTCACCCGACCAGCCATCAGATACGGGATCCGTGATTCGGGCGGGTCGACGCAGTACAGAACCTGCAACAGTAGCAACGGCCGTGACAGGAACAACTGACCCTCGCAACTACAGTTTCAGAACGCTTCGTTAGAGAAAAAGAAGGAGCACAGTCATTGGAGAAGGGACAAACAGACAGCTGAGAATCAGGGAAAGCTAGCCGGTAAATCCGCCGGCCAGTTGGCTAGTCTAAAGGAACTGCATAAACTTCTATGCACGACGACGGGCAGTTGAAAAATAAGACATCGAAACACGGGAGGGAAGCTCAAAGCTACCTTGAGCTGGTGAGCAGGTAAGTGATCACGGGCTGCTTGGGTGGAAGCAGATGGATGCCTGGAGTTGAAGTTGCCGAAGCGGAGGAAGGCAAGACGAATATGCGTTGCTCGTCTTTTTGCTGGTGTGCGGGGAAGATCGAATGCACAGGCAATCGGTGGTCGTACTTCTAGGCTGATTTCACGATGTGATATAGAGCTGCGATTCAGCCAGAAAGGTCAGTGTACTGTCTAGGTTCCTGGCTAAGGGGCTGCTGAAAAAAAAAGAAACGAGTTATTGTGGTCCTTTTAAGAAAAAGAAGTATGACAATTTCTATCTGCATTCGTTACTCGACGACTGTAGAAAAGCGGGTAATTTGTTTTGGTGCGCTTAGCCGTTCCTTAAGATTCGAATTGTGTAAGGTGGTAAATTTGAATGACAGTGTAGTGGAAAAGACATTTTATAAACTAAAGCCTTTTTGTTTTTTTACTCTGCACACTTTCGCATCGTCACGCAGCACACTCTCAGTTCATAATATTATCGACCGCCATGTTTGCGTTATGACATTATTGTTCATGCTGATTTGTGCTGCTGCTGCTGCTGTTGTCAACTATCAAGCATTGCTAACCGATCGAAGCGAGCAATTAAATATCCATATTGTTTACTTCATTTTTCCCTTCTTTCTTTGCTATCGAGTTTTCACATTATTCACTCTAGCTTATGTATCTTATGGCAAAATTGGTTTGTGTATACGATTCGCGACGAGAAGGACACCTCTTTGACATCGTAGGCTCGAAAAACTATTGTTTCACAAAAATTACATCTGTAAGCGTAGCGTGTATATGATATTAGAACAAACAATACTGTACATACACAAACGTCGTCGGAACAAACACCGTGGAAATTTCGCGTCATGCACACAACTGGCCGGCGGATCTTGTTGTTATATGTCTCGTGGTCGATGCGGGTATTAGGCACATAGCTGAACTGGCCTCTGCCGTCCTCGGGTAACGAGGGTAAGGTGAAGGCGCGAGAATTCGGAAAGCTAATCCTTAATAAAGTGATTCTACGGATCGGCCTGCAGTCTTATCTACATTTTAGGCTTCTGCTAATCTGTTATAGGTATTTTTAATTGAAGCGTCTTGATGGTTTCTCATCATCGACATTCACTTGTGCCCTTTAGGCTAGATAGCTGCGTTCCGAATGTTATTCTCGCTCACGCACCTTGTGCCCAACAACGAACTTTTTATTCTAGGGAATAATTGTTCGCTTGAAGTAGCCATACGCAGCTCATTTCGATCAATTCTATAACCCTACTTCTGATTCTATAATCGCATGCTTCTGCCCAAGTTAGTTTTAGGTGGCTGGAGCAACTTCAATCAAAGTTTGGCATTTCCTGAGAGACACTTTACCAGATTCGTTTCCTTTCGTTATCTGAACGTATATTTACTGAACGAAAAATAAAAATAAACCACTCTTTGAAATAGACGGGCTTTCGTTCATTTCTCATAGGGTTGCGAGATTTTTTAATAAATTCCAATTAGCGAAGGCAACAATTTCGACATCCAAGGGATACATTAAGGTCATTTCATATAGCATACCAACAAATTCTCAGATTAGTAAGAAAAAATGTTTCTATAACAGATACATATGTGAGAATATTTTCTTGACAATCAAAGGCTCTCTCGGTCTAACTTTTTCCTGTTAAGGATAGAAAGGATGCTGCCAATATATCCAGTTAGAAGACATATAATTGTACCAATAGACGTGCTCGGCACACAGTTTGCCTTCTTCCGTAACTGTCACCGTACGTGCAAACGCATGGAGTACATGCAAAACATACTGTGCGTACACATATGTCCATAAACAGCCATTGTATGCCGTCAATTACTGCTAGTTATTTTCGCCAGTAACTTGCGATTATATCGACCATGTTGTAGTTTACCTTCCTTCCTTCCTTCCTCCCTCCCTCCCTACGTTTCCGATCCAATTAGTTGTCCATGTATAAAGCTATTCACATGTAGCCGCTCTACTAAGCGGGGAACAGTGCTCAGTATCGACGCATCGGACGCAATTTTCCCTATTTGCCTTTAGAACTGTCGATCGAAACTCTGTCAGAGATAGTTTCCTTTCAGTTTTCCTAATGCATAATCAGGTAGGTGTGGGTCTCAAGCTGAAATATTTAAGCTGAGTTTGTCTCTCGCTGAACTGACGTCGTTCGATTTCGGTTCGTTCCTTCTTTTATATGTGCCCCTTTATGGGAATATCTGTTTAAAAGCGAACGAAGAGATGACAAGTTACCGTTGAACAAGTGGTGTTTTAGTCTGTTCCGCATAGACAAACCATCACTCGCCAAAGCCACTACATTTACTCATTGATTTTTGCCTAAGCTATCGTTATAAAATGGGACATTTTAAAGCAAAATATAATATAAATATGCAGCATTATACTTATAATCTGCGCTTATGTCAATTGCGTTGAATTCTCCTGTTACCTTACAACTGATTCATTAAGTTAACTTCGACTTCGGTAAGCCATTGTCATCAAATGACAAAACAAAAATCGGCGATCTCGAAAGTTCGGTGAAGCACTTTATTATATGATGCCGTTAGTTCATTTTCGGAACCTTTCTATAGCACCTATATCAATTTTTTTAAACGGATCTTCTAGTTAGCTATGATTCGTTCGCTAAGCAAGCACCAGCCGGATCTTTCCAAATCAATTTAATACTTACCTAATACTCGGACGCAAACATCAGTGGTTGTTTTCTAGCAATATCAGTTATCATTTTCTCCCTGTAGTTCTATCAGTATACTTCTCCTGTCTGCTTTTGTCTACGGGATTCGGTCAGCTAGAAAGGGGGAGAGAAAATCAACACTAAAACTCTCAAATGACGATCCTGTCGCCACCGTTGCCGTCGCGCCTTTTCTGGGCAGCCAGCGACGCCCAGGCGCCGCTTTTTATAACCGATGTCGTCTCGTCTAAACCCGCCGGTCAGCGGACGTCTCGTCTATCCGTCCAATCTAGCGTATTATCGTCTCGCGCGATATCATTATTCGATTTTGTTGTTGCTCGCTTGCTCGCCATTGAGATGAACATAACAGAACCCGCGACAAAGCTGGAGGATATGCTTTCTAAAGACAGAAGTTTATAGTGAAGATCTATTCCGTTAGGAACACTGCCGCGGCAAGGCTGTTGTTGTCGACACCGTTAAAGGCCCAAGTCAAAGCCGTCGTAGACTTCAAGTGCCGCCGACGGCCAGAGTGCTAACTAAATGTTCTTGACCTTTAGTAGACCCGCTGGCCAACTCGACAGCTTCAGCCAGCTTTCTCGCTGCTGGGTTGACAGTAAAGATGAGCAGTGATTCTGTCACGGCTTGCCATTTCACCGCCATCAGGGCGACACCTGAGTGCGGCCGCGGTGGTGGCGGCGGCGTCCGACAGAACGGCCGTGCACCCGTTCACTTGTCATCAATCAGCTCTTCTGGTCTGACAGAGGACTTCATAGCGTTGACAACGTTATACTAGCGATGATCCTGTGAAGACTGAAAGGGACACAGAGGGAGAGAATCAACGGTATCTCGTGTTCGGCTGAGACGAATTATCCATTTGTCGAACATGACGACTTTCATGGCGCCAACGTTTAAGCACAAACAAATATTGCCACGTGAACAGAAAAGCAAAGCAAAATTGATAGGAAACACATTTGAGTTACTTGATGCACACATCGCTAAATGTATATATAGATATACGAAACAAATGCGGCGGAAGAAAAACAGGATAAGGCCAAGATGAGCCTGTTGAGCGCGCGGCGGAACGTGGGTGACAGCATCCGAGAGGCAACCAAAGCAAAGGATCATGAGGGTCACCCAAACTAGACACGCAAAGTTCTTACTCGATTATAATAGTGAGTTATTATATAACCAACTAACTTACTTAAGGCTGGCGATTTACCCAAGAAGCATCATGGTATTATGCGTAATAGTAATAGAATAAAAATAGAAATCTGCGAACATGTGTGCCTGTTTATTTAACGAATGCTGCATAGAATTTCATAATATGCTATAAAAAGAGGCTATATATACATTATGGAGTAGCCAAAGAAGCAACGCCAGTAAAACATACAAAATATTTAGAGGCTCTTCCGAAAAGACTATGGAGAAATCTAAAAAAAAGGCTAAACGAGAATCGTGTTAATTTTCACGTTAGATAAACTTAAATGCAATCAGTTTATCTACCCCATAAAGCACTGATATTATTCAATCTCAAACAGACTCCTGTGTAGCATAGACAGTGTTGTAAGTCTGACGTCGACGACGTGCCACAGCAACCAGATCGAGTCGAATTGTCGGCCAAAGCCACCCGGAGCTTGAATTCCTGAGGCCCAATATCGTTTGTTGGCCATTGCCTCTTCTACCGTTCTCTCCATGGCCATTGCGAGCCAAAATGTCCTAAACGAACACAGATACCTGAAGCTGCAAGAAACGACAATAGTGCTACAAGCAACGGCAATTCCGGGAATAGTTTCTTAAACAGCATTCATCTGTCGACGTTTGGACACTCTCGAGGCTTTGCCACGCTCGCCTCCCCTTGTCTCGCTTCCAGTCCTCCGGTCCTCCTAGGGTCAACCGGGAATAGCTAAGTTTGTTATCCAGTACCGTCTCGAACAGCACCTGGCTATAACGCAGGTGTCTTGCTGCTAGCCGTCCGTATGGCTACTTCTTCTCATCATTGCCTCTTCCCTCAGTTCTGAAGGTACTAGTAGGGTAATAATGTGTGTTCTCCATTGGTGCGGGTTCTCCTTCACTGAATCAAGCCTACCTTGACAAGGGGCATCGACGCCAAGGAGGGGCCATCTGGCCGCTCAGGCCTCTAACAGGGAAATGGGGGCGTGGTACGAGCGATAGCCATAGACGAAGGTCTTTATGGACAGTGGGACGTTCGCCTCTTTTTGGACGACTCTTCGGGCGCAAAGCGAATACCGTTTCACCTCGCGGTATCTCCAGCTGATAGAACCACCTTTCGCCTCTTGTCGCCCGGCCAAAGCTGCCTGGGCTGGGAAAACGCATGGGAGAAGAAGCTAACAGCTCACTGAGTAGCAGTTACCAAATAGCTTCTTAGGCGTGACAGCTATTTTCGTCTGCTGCTACTCCTGCTTCTCTCTTGCTGCTAGTCGCTTCCGCTCACTCCTCTTCGCTTTTTTCTGCCTTCGTATAGGAGAAAGCAGACAGCTCTATGAACAAGAGGAGGACGTGGCCTTTTTCCCGTTTTCTCCCTGCCTTTCCTCGAATGCCACCTTCTATCGCTCCGGCAATGGGACCACTGCTGGTCCCGGTTTTTGTCTAAGCCAGCGGCACAGGCCCCACGATCGTTCCGCTGTGTTCTTCAGATAAGGAGAAAAGGAGCGAGCTGCTGGAGAATAAGCGACAGAAGGAAACAACATCGCGAACGAGCAAAGAAACAACGAAAGAGAAGTGGCTGGTAGCAATCTATCTCACTAGAGAATGCTGACCAACAGGCCTGTTATATTATACCAGCGCCTTTGGCAGGAATGGTAGCGGCGGCAGCGCCGATGGTGGCAATAGTGGTCATGGCTAGCAAGCATCCGCCTATGCTTCAGCAGGCCTATTTCGCACAGTATGACTATAGTCTCATCGGCGAACGAATCGTCTATCCCGCTATACTCGAAGAAAATGCCGCCACGTGGCCCAGTCGAGATCAGTGGGAGACGGAGGCGAACTTGCGCTGCCTCAAGCACTCCACACACGACCATACACAGTGAGTGCAATGCTACAGTGCTTGGTATTGCGGCAACAAGAACAGAATTGCAAGCCAAGCACTATCTCTATTATTGAGATAATATCGACACCGATCTGTCGTCCAGTACCGCAGATACCCAGAAGGAAAAAAAGAATCTGACCAAGGCCTAGTAACAGCGAAAAACTGAGAGAGATCGCAAAGACGGGTGATCGTCTACAGAAGAGGGCGAGAGTATCGATGGTAGAGCGACCGGTGCAGGATGACATCGAAAGCCGAAATGGAAAGAGCGTGAAAAAGTGATGGAAAGCAAAGAGCAGTCTTTCAGTGGGAAAGCGACAAAGGGGCGTCCCTGGGTCAGATTCATTTGTAGCCACGGAGACTTTATCGGGGGTTAAGGGCGTTGGACAACAGGAGATTTATTTTCAGCGACATTAAATGAACAAAACAGTAGTGAAGAACATCCGAGTGCTCCTGGCACAAATATATTGGGTCGGTACGTTTTCCTATGTCTCCTCGGAGTTCAATGCTTTCTGCAGGAATATGCTAAACGTTTCGATGATTTTTTTAAAGAATGCGCGCCACGCCACATCATTTTCTTTTTCTGTAACAACTATCAAATATTATGTTTTAGACAAATCTATCAAAAATATAACGAGAGGCTCTACCACTCGTGATTAAGCTGTATGCATGAAGTTTAAAAAAACAATACTTTCAGAAAAAACATATATATATATATATATATATATATATATATATATATATATGGCCTCTTGCTGTTTTATGCTTTCCTATAAGTATGACAACGTCAAATTGTTGCTTGTCCTAAAAGCCCTTAGTTTGACATAGATGGACAACCACAGAGCGATACGGTTGACCTCAGGCAAGTCGGCCCATGTCGTAGCGCTCCAACAAAACTCCCAAAATAATATTTGTTACCGAGTGGGTGGTTCATAGACCGCGGGCGGCATGGCTATGAATTTGGCGTCCACATCAAAAACCCACTCACGCTGCAAAATTCAAATTTGTCTCGTCACTCGCTATTTCTTTTTGCCAGTCTCTGCTGTCGCGTCCTGTCAACAACTATTACCACTTCCTGGACTCTTACTCTTTTCAAACGAAAACCTTTCCTACTGAAAATTCCACCACAATTGAGGGGTAGTCATGAGACTCGCTGTGAACCTTTTTTTGTCGCCAAAAACATAAAAAAGTGTCGTTTTTCTCAAATTATTTCCAAGGTCATAGAAATTGCCTGTCGAAACAGTTTTTCCATAAGGCTAGGATAAAATATGCCAGATTCAATCCTTCTTTTTTTTACTATCTGTAAAGGCGAAAAGCCGCAGATTTACAAAATACGGACATCGCCTAAAGTAAATATCCAGTAATTCGATAAGAAAAACGCCACTTAATTAGGATTCTGTTTTAAATAGGTGCAAGGTTAGCTGCGCACGAGAAGTAGCTCGTCATATACTCTAACGGTTCGTAGATAACAAAAAATTTCCATCTGACACTTACTTTTCCTGTTTTACTTCCTGCATGTACGCTCATAGGCATCGCGTCAGCCGGAACAATGACAAACTCCTTGCTGTTCAACAAAGTATTTGTCTGATTTCTGCATCGCCAAAGATGCTAGTTTGTGTCTATTAAAGATGTAAATCCTGATGTGTTTACTACAGAAAACCGTCGAATCAAAGAATAGAGTGTAATTTTTGTTCATATATAGATAAATTGTTTATACGAACGCTACAAGTGATCTATACACAAAACTAGTCTTGGTAATCAGAAAAAGGTCTCCTTATAATTAACTGGAACTCGTGGCCAATAACACTTGACGCGACTGATCACTATATATTCGTTTGAATTAATCAAACCAAGCAAATAACCCTATATTGTATTCGTGCTCAATGCACATATGGTATTAGTCTCTATTGTGGTAAATTACAAATCCGATCGGGTATGCAGCGTAGCAGAGAGTATGTGGTCCATATCGAGGGTGGGAAATGCCCTAAACTTATATAGAGTCTAAAACAAAATGCAATTCTTACACATTAAACGGATGGGAAACGTTTTGTTTTTGAGTAAATTTATGGAAATTTTAAACGAGCATGTTAGGAAGGCGGATCTCCTATCATATGCTCAGGAAAATGGTCACATAAACTCCTTCACACAATAGCCACTAACTCATCTCTATTTTAGGCTTAACTATATTTACGCCAAAAGAAATTATATTAGATAGCCAAAACAACGATGAATCTTCTGTTTTAGAAGAGCTCCCAACTACTTTGACGTTCGTCAACATTATAGTTTACGTTAACGAAATATCCTACGGTATGTTAACAACGAGTTTCTACGTGCAAACAGCTTCTGAACTGGTTACTTTATATGGACGTTTCTATTTTGCGACGCTAATTTACCTATGCCTGCCACACTCACATGCACATACACGTATATACAGCTGTTTGCGCGCAGGATCTTTTCTTCGTCGCAAGATACGACCGCCCAAATACCGCATAGCTAACTTACTACTCCTTGCCCCTGGCCAATTTAACGCCACTAAGTACCATTGTAGTTATTCCTCTTATTCTAGCATTCATGTTGGCGCTTCTCTGGCTTTTTCGCTCATTCTTCTTGCTCCATACACCTTTAGCGAGTCTTTCTGCTCACATCTGATGTCGCTCGAGTTCTGTGGTTCGTTTTCACCTCAGCAGATAACTTCTAAGATGTCATTCAGTGAGGATGTAGCCGGCTGCTCGTACACTATCGGGGCTAAGCGTTGATTGCTCTTTATACAGTAGTGGTTGTAGCGGTACCAGTAACTTAATGGTCACTCCAACACACGTTCTTTCCTGACATGAAACCATCGCCACCTTAGCACTCCTTCCACTACCAATCACCTCCATGAGACCACATAAGCAAACCGAACAAAGACATAGAGCGATCTTACTTACTCGTGTGAGGCAGGTTAGCTTGTTTGATTCGCGAACCTGTAAGCAGAGAGGATAGTTAGCAAGACAGCCAGTCACACCGTGGCTGCTCCACGTACGCACCAGGGTATCGCCTTTGCGCCCTACCACGAAGCAGAACGGGGTAAACCCCTCGAAGGGCCACCCATTAAATCGGCCTATTATTATTACTGAGTAGCAATAGCTCACTGCTGGTCTACGCGAAAAAAGAGGAAATATATCCTTCGTGTTTAATTCCCGTCTCATCTGCTTCGCCTAGCCTTCGGCCACCTCCTAAGCTCGGTAGGTTCAACTCGAGGGGCTTACCTGCCAGGAATAGAAAACGGGTCTGGAGGATGGGACGATCTAAACAGCCACTGTCCTCTAATGCCCCACTTACCTATGTACCTCCGAGTCCGTACGTATAGGATCGATGGATCAGCACTATAAGTTGTTGATAACGAGACAAGCCAAGTTGCGATGACGAGGTATGTAATATGTGTCATTAATAGTATAGGATCTACGCCTTAGGACGGAAAGGGATGACTCAGAAGAAGCCATGAAGTTAATGTGATCCGTCAATTGAGACCAAGCCCTACCAGATCAAAAAGCAGAACATTTATTGATTAGAAAATAATTTTTACTATGAGAAAAAGGTCGAAAAATAGACGAACGCTTTGCGACCTCCTCGAATAGATGCGATTCGGAAGTTACTAAATCGTAAATTCTAAATTTATCTAGGATCAGCCAAAACTGCCCTGTTGATTTCCTCAGTGCCCAAAAAGCAGATCGGTGGAGGAAACCCGTTCTAAAAGAAAACAAACACAAAATTCCACTAGAAGCCTTCCAGAAAATTGCAGACTGTTAAAAAATGTGTGCCTGTATGCATACGTGACAGAGTTAGCTAACGAAAATCTAAAAATTTCATGTTTTCTATGCATTAACAAATATACTCTAAGGCACATTGGCTTTGAAAATGGTACCACCACGCGTAAGATTTACTACGACTCCTTTTAATGTGTACTCTTATAAAATAAAAATTAAGTTTAGTTTTTCGCACGATTTGTATAGTTTTTGAATTGAATGAATTTCGTTGACAGGAGTAGAAGTAACGACCCGTGGTCTTTTCGATCCAAATCTAGATTGTATGTCCTGAATACGGACCTTCTAAACCACAAGGATATAGATATCGACAAAGCAATAGGACAGAATTAAGCATGTGAAATATAAAATGTTAAATCAACAGTCTTTCTTCAATGATTTGCTTATTATGTCCATCACGCACGATATATAACGACGACTCATGTATGTGCGAGCCTGAACTAAACACCCCATTCACACCAAATTGCGGCTTCTTTCTTACAAACCGAAAGGTAAAAAATCTTCTTCGGGGAAGCTACTCAAAGGCTGAAATCATATCTGTGAGTCCACGAGCTTTTCGTTTAACTACGTTTCTTCCGAAAAGTCATTTCTTCTTTCTGACACGCGAACAAAAGCGTGTTTACACCTTTTTCTTTCATCGCGCCATTTGAGGGCCATACAATCACAAGCCGGGGCTTATACAAGCATCCACTTGCATGTAATATGACGAATGGCCTGCTCATTATTCTGGGTGCTCTGGCGCTGCTACGGTGCCGGAGCCCAGTCAGTCCCAGGACACAGGACGCCAAAAAATACTTAGCTATGTCTTATCTCAACGAACTGGATATGGTACGAGAAGGCAAGGCGTCCTCAGGGTGCGACTCTGATCTTGCTGAGACACTTTAGGAAAAAATATAACGGTTGGATAAACGACGCAGGTTTCATGTCCGAAACGTCTGGTCGTGATAACCTGCGAGGTTTCGCTGCTCCAGGGAAACAACTATTATTTTTTTTTCTCGTTGATTAACGCTATCGTTTAGAAAAGACGTCCAAATATTGAAACGAGTATGAACTGCCTTGTCTTGACAACGATCAATTCGTGTTCAGTATATCTTTCTACGGATCATTTCCTAAAAGACAGATAAAGCCTGTGACTATGATGGATTCAATAAGCTCTCCTGTATCCATTTTGCCGGACAGATCTTTTTACCCTCTGCATCACGTTCTACGTAAAACACTAATAAAGTGTTCACACATTTGAGATACTATTTTTATTTGAGATAATGCATTTGCATATTTGGGTTGATTTGGATAGAAAAATGGGTTTACTTTGGCTGCGGCCAGAGACGAGAGAGAGATAGATTTTAAAGTGTGGCTAACCTGTTCAAATTACTCAAATAAATGATGGAAGATGAAGTAGAATGATGTTTTAAACCTCGTGTTATATATGTATAAATTATTGGGTTCAACCTCAACCCACGGACATCTGGGTTATGGGCCCATTACGCTTCGACTCTGCTTGCTGGAGCAATTCCCGATTAAGATATGTAAAGCAACGACGCATAGATACGTCGGCCGTTTACGTATCCACGCTGATCTGCATTGTTTTTTTGAATTCTTCGAGTATCGCCATTAAGCGGTACCTTAATCTAGCACAGATAAACAACTTGAAACAGATTAATAATTGCCAAATGCAGTACAGATTAAGTAGAGAGCAAAATTTCTTTAAACACAAAACAGGACATTCTGCTTGCCTTTGCAAAAATGTTGCTTAAGAAAAAAGAATTTTTGACTATATATA
>NW_019211458.1:15766600-15858513 GCF_002443255.2 Varroa destructor
TTATATATAATAAATAGTGGTATATTTAAACGTTTATCGGAATAAGCTATCGTTTTACTATATATATAATAAATTTCTGCATTGGCTTGCGGCGTACTTTATAACAACAGAGCCGGATAATTACAGGCTAAAAATCGATCTCAGAATCAACATAAAGTTTGTAGTTTGTAGTTTGTAGTTTATAACGACATTGTGTATCTGGAGCAAGTGATTTTTTCATGATCGTTTATGTTTTTTAAATTTTTATTATTATTTAAATTAGATATGTCACAATTAATGATTTAGCTAATAATTTTTATAGTCAACTTTTATTAGAGCATCACGATAGTAAACTTTGTTACCTAACATTTATCGCATTAAAAGAAAAATATTTTTAATATGTTATTTGCGCACGTGTTATACGCTACAATGAATTGCACTCTTTTAGTGATCGGAAAAGATGACTGCGTTAGGACAATTATGGGCCTAGAAGATGGCTAATTCTATCAAATCAAAAATGGCGGGTGTTAAGTATGACTTCCGAACATATATCGACTTTTCACACCAATGCAGGGTTCACAGCTATAGTCTACACGTAATGAGCTACTTTTAATCGAATTTTTCGATACGTTGCTTTCTTCCTCGTGTCTTCACGAACAGCGACTCCCGTGTCATCGCCGTCCGATCTTCGCCATCACCTTTAGATCACACTGAAATTAACGTACCACAAAATAATTGCTAATAGAAATACACGCATATAGACGATCAAATTGTCAGTCACTGTTATTGCCGATACAATATCGTTCCTAGCCTCTTTTGTTTTCTCCTTTCTGCTTGTTCCATCGTCCAGAATCTCAATTTTGCTCGTTCAGATCTTCGATATCGAGAATGACGTTCGACATTCTGTCTTGGCGATCTTCCCTACACTAGCCGCGGCCGTCGTCACGCGAATCTCTCCTCTACAAATTGACTAGAGTGGCCAACAGGCTCACCTTGCTAAGCGTTCACTCTTCATCTTCCTTTCGGTGTCCTCTTCACTTTCTTCTGATAATATGTGGTGTAGTTTGTTTCTCTTGATGCGACTCTTACTTGCTTCCCTTCCGTCCATCCAAATCTCGACGTCTATCAGCTTTTCGTCATAAAAAATGAACGTACGTTAGTAATGTACGATGAACGATGCAGGCGATCGCCTGATCAACATGGAGTCTGGAGAGGCGCGCTATAAGGTAACACTGTACAATCGTTCTCTGCGCGCGTCGCTTCCCGCTCTGCCGCTAATAGCAGCAAAACTTTTCGAAGCGTTCCGAGACACAGCGGTGCAGGCGGCGGTAGCAGCCGCCGCTGCAATGGCAATCACATGTGCTCGATAGTTATGAGTGCGGCAGTTCGCGACAAGTTCACCCCACTGCTAAATCGACACCAGCATTATTGTTCGATGACATTGCGAGTGTTCCGCTCAAAAAAGACAGCCAGAGGGCGGGCGAGCGAGCGAGACGATGGGGAGACAGCGGGCGAGAGAGAAGGATCGGGTGAAAGTGGTATACGCTCTATGTCGTGGCAGTCTATACTGATCTGGGACCGAATATGATGAATACGTCACCAGGAAAGACAGTGCGAGAAGAGTCGCTCTAGCCAGCCCCCAAACCACAGCAGCACAAGCAGCAAGCTGAATCCGGCGAAATATTAGATAGATAAACACTTGACGACAAGCAGCAAACCAGCCAATAATGGTCTCTGCATCGCGTACTTTAGCAACGGAGGCGGCCAGCTGAGCATCCTCGGAGCAGGATCTCCAGAATTGCTACGAGGCATCGAGAACCTCAAACCTGCCTTGATTATAGAGGCGTTAGACATTGTCAGCATAGTCGATGTCATCATGTGTCACTAGGCTATTGCTGTAGAGTACATTAAACGTGTACCTCACTTCGTGGCTGGTCCTCAAGACCACTTCGCACTTTGAACGGATAGTCATCACAGGTCATTGTGGTCTGCAATTTTTCTGCTGTCGTTTAACAGGATCGCTGTTCTAGCCGACGACAAAGCAGAATCGCCGAATTTTCTGTAGCGGAGAAATGGGTCGAACGACGAAAAGAGGACCAGACCCTTCAGATTTAACTGCGACCCGAAGCTGAGTAGCACCGTTGTCGTTGCGTTCGATCGCAAGGGGGTTTCACCGCCGTGTCTGTCAATATACTATAAGTCTTTCTAACAAGGCAGACTATTCAGTGAGAAGCGCTGAGTTTTTTTTGTTACAAATGTATATATATAGACCTGAAAGTAAGCTGACAACGCTCCCCGTTTAGTCAGGAAGCCTCGTGCAATGGCTAGCTTGCGGTCTCAGCGAAAGTAGAAAAGAAAACACACTTCAGATCTTTTCGCACTCGCTTTCATGGCCCGAAAGGCGATATTGTTTCCCTCTGTGTCAGTTGTTCGTTCAACGAATATACTCATACACATCGGAGCAACCAGTACCGTCGAATCACTGCTCACCCTGGGTCAGTACTTAGTCAACTGAGCAGTGGGACGGAGAACGAGAGACTGCAATGGGTCGGTAGCGCTGATCGCGGCAAGCCGTCTTCTGAGTGGACAATCTGACCGTGCTGATCGATACCTGCCTTTCTCGTCCGTCGGTTTGTGCAAGAGGCGAATTGCGAGCGAGGAATTGGTAATGCCGATGCTGATCGTACAAAATGTGACTGGCTGGTTGCACTCCCTGCTTATTGCTAAGCGCATCGTGTCACCCTGGGCTATCATCGGCTCATATCGTGTTATCATCGACTGATGAGACGAGAGATAACAAGTAAATTATCTTGTTTTATCTGCGTGTCTATTTAATTGTTTCGAACAAATTTGATTATCTCATGTTATAATAATTTAGATACGGTCCAGTGTAATTGATGTTTAGTTGTTCGTGTGAGTTTTAGGTTGCCGATACTGTTAGTCCGCAGGGAAAAGACACATACAGTGCGTTTACACAAAAGACAGCGTTTTTTTTTTTTTTTTAGCTAATAATAACAATAACAACGACTATAAATTAACATGTGATCTATACGCTTTTCGCTCTCACTTTGTCTGGTGAAAATCTACATGGTTTCTACTGCTGGTTCTTCTGAATTGACTAGACTCGCTAACCAGTCTAAAACATTGTTATATCTTAGGCTAGGACACTGGACTTCTTCAAGCTGCCTGCTTGAATATTAAAGAAATATGTTTGTTCTCTTGGGACTGTTGATTAACAAGTGGGTCAATGATCAAACTGGGCGCATACTGCCACCAGCAAATCCGATCATCTTTTCTGGCCGCGCACCTTAGAAGTGCTTTTGTTAGGCATATCCATTGGCTGCATAAGACTCGCTTGTAGCCAGTCGTATGCACTCGGCTGTGTATCGTTACCAGATAGACAATGAAGGCACGAGCCTTTTCATATTTCCTCGTATCCCCTAACTACTTCGACTTGCTTTAGATATACGGCGACATCAACGAAGCGTGGGGGACATGCGATGATCTCCGCATGCTGCGGACTCCGCTCAACTTAACGTAATTCCAATTGCTGTTAACTTTTCTGCTACATTCAACCTGTATATAAGTACTGCAAACAGAAAGGGGGCTTCTAAGCGTACGAGCGCCACCGCAGGATCATTCTACGACACGGCTTTTGAGGGCCCTATCGCAGGATGTGTATAAGCAAGTGAACACCGCGCCAGTGAATGTGTATGCGTGTATTTGAGCACGACTTCGTGCTTCATAAAGGCCCTTTTGCACGGTGATGCCGTCGCCACCTACTCGTAGTCATTGCCTGCGCTGCTGATCAGACCGTCTATGTGCATGTATCCACACATCCGCTACTATCATCTGTATCGAGGGACACGTGAATCATTATTATCTTCGTCGTTTCGATCGTGCGATTAGTATTGCTGTTACTTTGTCGCTGTCAACGTTCTCACCTGTTCTTGATCTTTATAGCGTGTTCTGATTCCAGGTGCCGCAGGACATGCCAGCTAGCCTATTGCTGAAGGTTGGTAGCGTCCTTATTCAAATCCGAAGAACATTAAGGAAGCGAAAATAAGAGCATAGCCCGTTTTACAGTCCTGCTTGCTACTTAAACTCGAACCGATTACACTGAGCTGTTTACCTTCGGAACGCTTGGCTCACGTCCATGGGGAGCACTTCTATTAAGAATGTCACTTTTAAAGGATGCTTACGCAGGCGTCTTCGTTTGCAGGACTTTTGCAGCGATCTAAATTAAGGGCAAGGTTTTTCAAAGGTGTGAAACACGAGGCCATTGCGCAAAGCAAAGAGAAAATTGGGTATCGATTACAAAAGAACCATATGATAAGTTTTTTTAACCATCGGAATAAAAAGTATCAGTTAATGGCACACAGGTAGACGACTGAAAAGTGTCAGACTCGATCCTCTGAAGCGAGGAAAAACGCCAGGGCAGGACTTAAAATTCGCAGCGCCTATTTTTGATTAGAAACGACAGTCGTCAGTGGACCTATCCTAGACTTCCGAATAAGTTGGGTAATTTTTCTTCTGGAAAAAATAACAGTCATTAAGCTTTGCGCCCTTCAATATATATTAAAGACTCTTGTAGCCTCTAAGTAAACAGATTATCCATGTAGTATTTGTACAGATTATCGTACTGTCGATTAAAGGATGGCTTTACCTATAATTTTGCTATATTCCTGGTCTTTATCCGTTATGCTTGTGCGTTTTCCCAACTTCCCATTTTCACCTCATACCATCAAATAACGATTTTCAGGTCAATTAGATCAATTGATTTTTGGTAATGGCCTGGTGAACACGGCTATTCGAATTCATGGTTAACTGTCGACGGTAGGCAATACTCATATTGAAGTTGAGATCAAGCGGAGATCCGAAATATTTCAATACTTTAGAAAGGACTAGTTGAGACGGCCGCTGAAAGCGCACAAAATTCTTCTTCTTAACGGGTTGCTAATAACAGCATGGCAGATCGCGAAAATCAACCAGATTTGATTTCGAAGTCCGCAGATCGTCGAGTAACTCTTTCAGCATGTAAGATCAGCCAAACTGTTGATTACACGTTATAGTAAACATTATTCAATAATAAGACTACCGCGTCTGATCGCTCAATATCCGCCTTTCTGTTCACACGTACGCACAACTTCCAGCATCGATTCCCAACTAATATGCTGAGTGTAACATTCTATCTAAGTACTACATCTAAAAGCCTCGAAGGCTTTAGGAGAAAAACTACCAGATTCGTTCAAACTGCTAGGTAAGTTCCGTGTTTCGACAAACTGGGTCAGCTAGCGCCCGCCTCTCCCGCAAAAAGGGAATAGGGGCAGATTCCGCCCGCACGTACATGTATATCGACTCAGGGTCGTCCTGGTTGAAGTTGAAGAAAGCAATATGTCAGAGTGCGCGCGTCCACTTACCATTCGACCAGCTGGGTAGGTAGACAGTCAGTCAGCCCATTTGAGGCGGTTGGATAAGTGGTTTTTAATAAAATTGAGATTAGAGAAAAATGCTCGCCCACATTCGCTAAATACACTTTGCTAGTCTCTTCGGTGTTATTCGAATAAACTCAAGTTGCTGGCTCTGCCGTTGTAGCTCCATAGAAGCTATGGTACTAATTGTTGAGGTAGGTATACAGCCAGTGAGGTTGGGGCGCATATGCGCCACCACAAAACCCCACGCCTACATAGATCACCGCAGCGGACGGCGCCTTAGTCTTGCCTGGCGGGCCAGCCGTGGTTTCACTATGTCGATGTGTACAGTCCGACGATACTTGAGCCCGTTCGTTCCTTCGAGAGGGGTTGGTTGATTTTTCTGCTAGAGAGACGGAGGTTTGCCACAGCCATTTCTCTCAACCACCACTCGACCCAGCCCAAAGTGCTTCTTCTATTCGCATGGATCTCCAGCGCGATCTACTCGCTGCGATTGGACTGTTTGTGGATCTGGGACTTACTAGAATAACAGCTATAACAACAACACGTACGAAGAGATCACGGTAATAAGGACGATGGGACCAATATTTAGCCCTGTGCGTACAGGCCTCAGCGGCTGTATTATTATTCTATGCGCATTTGAATATTTCATTATTAGTCGCTTCCGAGAGCGAACTCGACACAGAAAGTTGACTAAATTTATAATAGATAAGACATCCATACAATTCAACGCCGATCTAGTAAACGAAAACGTGTAATAGACATCGGGCACCGCTGATGGGCTGGACGGAGGTGACGCCCCACCATGTTGTGCAGCTATCGGCATTGGGGCAGGAAATAAAGCGTCTATGTTGCCTATGATTCACTTTAAATTGACATGGGTCGGACATGGACCTAATGGGGTAACGAAAAGTTATCTAATGCCGCCAGGACCGAGTGAATACGGCAGGAATTTTCGTCGACGTACGTCACACTTCTCTGCAGCGAATAAATAAAACGACGCCAAATATAAATTTGTGTTAGTTCAATTTCAGGTATCGTGAGGAAGAACATCGCGTTGTCTATTAGTCCGTCATTCGTGACTCAGGGGCGCTGTTCAAATCTCACATCCACGATTGTATGCTACCCTATACCTGCTACATAAATTTAAAGTTTATCATCAAGTTATAATATTATCTACCATTAAATAGATATTCTTGTTATCACAGAATCGTTAATGCTATTGTCCAATTGCGATTTGCAATAGCTTACCTCTAAAATTTAGGGAGAGAATCTTGTTTTTGGTTGAGTCTTACGATTAAAATGTCATTCCTTCGTTTGATACAAAAGACGTTTGACATTGTTAAGTGGCTTCCTGTGATCGGTATCTGCATCCACCAACCTATAGATGAAAAAAATAACATGCTTCATGCTATAAGGCGAACACGGCTAGTTCTGTGGGCGTAAACGCGGTGATCAGATGGATTTGTTATCGTGGCCGGTCATCAAGTTATTACCTAGAGAGTTATAGCGATGAACAGTTTCGAAAATCGGCATAATTAATCTTTGTCATAGCTACCGGACTACATATGTCCGCCGACGTCCTTGTGCATATTTGTGAGAGGACCTCTTTTTCGTCCTTCTTTCTGATCCAACGAAGCCATCAATGTGGTCTTGTCTGCCGCATTTCGACTAAATGTATTTCTATTAACTAATCCTGCGTTCTATCCCGGCTGTCGGTCTCAATCGTCGACATCTGTCGACGCTGTCGTCTGAAAACGCTACAAAAGGCACCTAAGTGGAAAGTGGGCGTCAGACGATTGCTTAGCATGGATATATTTAAACCGAATGGTAACGCATCAGACGAGTCTATGGCTGCACGAACCTTTCCATCTACCACAATCATCGGCGGGCAATAGCCGTTCGACTACGAGGTGTTCCGCCACCAGTAGATCCAGCACGTCGATTTCACAGCAGCCGACATTGTCTGACTCAATTTGATTCTAATGGGAATTATAAAAAATGGTTGGTCGAGGCAAAACCTAACGCCACACCTTCCTTTAAAATCTTTCCAGTGGTTTCTTTAGCTTCCATTGACCTGGACGATGATCTGCGTAGTTCTGCGGTGCTAAAGCGCGAATAGGATGAACCATTCGAGAAAGGTGGTAAACGTTCGTTAGGAGTTCGAGCAAGATCTGCTTAAAGTGATCCTGTGTGTTTCACTTGCTTCCAAAATAGTACTCCAGGTTTTGGCCATGATTGTCGTGTCTCTTTATCTTTGCTTTTGTAAAAAATAAAATAATGCTATTCGGAGCACCCTACCTAGATTCGGTCGTACCTAAGCGAGGCAAATTACTAGAAATATTGTACTTTAGTAGAACAAATAGTCGGACGGATGCTGTGGTCTGATGAAGGACTTGTTGTTAGCACAACATGACTGGTAATATTGATTTGAGTGCATATATGAGTCTGTGTTTAACGAGATAATCTGCATCCTGATCAATGTGTTATGTCTAAAATGTAATCGTTTGTTACTTCGTCAAAGTGTCGTTCGGGCTTGTCTTCAAAAAGCGCAAGATTGATTATTGGGGGCCAATTTTCTGCGCTTATCGGGCGAGGATAGATTGGGAAGAGTCGCGTTGGAGCATCCCCCGAGGCAGAAGCAAAGACAGGAACAGTAAAATGTATGAGCCATAATCGAATACGGTCGGACATATGCTTTGATGACAATGATATTCGCGACGGATTGCTTGTGACACTAGTCAAAATAAACCAAGGTCTTTTCTACAGTAATGCCGCTTGTTTTTCTATTGGGCAAATAAAGTTGTTGCGGTTTGTCTTAGTTTAAATTGTCTAAGTAGAAAATTGAATTAGTATCTACCGTCCTAATGGATGGCCTTCTGTGGCCACGCTGCGACCAATTGTGCATTTAATTACAAGGAAAATCTAAGCCTAAGGTTATAACTGCTCCTAGGACTTTAAAATCTCGAAAGAGCAGGTTGTCATCCTCAAAATACAAGCGATCATTTTGTGTTTCACGAAAATGTCTTTTTTTTTATTATTATTATTACATTTATTTCTACACGTTATTAAGGATTTTCAGTTAGTACCTTAGAATGATTCACACTCTTTGAGAAATCGAGAGAATCTGGTCCGATGGTTTAGCTGCAATCTTTAAAATTTAAATGAGTAAAGGGAATTTTGTCACAATTTATCGTATGAATCCTTGCTAGGAGCTACCTGGATCGAAGGCGCGTCACCTACGTGATGTACCGCTGCACGATATACGATCAATTCCTAATTCGACTCCATTGTACGGTCATCAAACATACAGAATATTTAAAAAAAAAAACCTCATCAACGGCATCGGGAAACAAAAACAACTATCATATTCGTTCACAGTATTCAGTCAGATAGCGTCCGTCAAGTAGCCATTTTGCACTCACGTAAATATTTTCTTCATAAATGTTTATCATATATGCCAGCGACCTTTGTTCTAAGGTGTGATTTCGCATCGTTCAAGAGCCTTATACCATATGGGCACACCCCTACGCCTAATGAAGTTCCACGAATGCGCCATATGTGTTGTCGTTAATAGGCGCTGCTTGACCGACGTCGAAAAATAAATATTGTTGAAAAAAAAACAAGCTGCTCAATGTAATACGGTGGCCATTAGGTTTCCATCGTTCCCCCCAGAGTTTCAGAGCGAGCGCGTTTACTGGCGCAAGCTAGTTGAAAGCTTAGCCCTGCGAACGAACAACATCGTAGTGAAATAAATGTCGAGATAGTAGCATCTATTCTCTATGAATCGTTAATGAATAAAAACGGTCAACGAAATTTTCCCCACGAACGATTGTTAATAGCGTCTGACACGGTCTCGTTTGCCTTATCGTGGCAATGACCGTGCTTGTGACGACAGTAATCCAGCAAGATCGTGGCCGTTGCCTTTCTATCGTACACCTGCGATTTGTGTTGAACGATTAGCTCTTTTTGTGAATGAAGCAAGTCTATCTAAATCCGGTCCAACCTTACGTTATTGCCGTATTACGATAATGGCTGAGACCTATTCATCTACCGATATAATTAATATTGCGTTACTATAGACAAATTTGCCTTATTGCGTTACCTAGATGTTTTCTCGCAGAGAAAAAAACTTGAATCGCATTTAGCTATATGATATAATTTGTACAAGGTGCATGCGGAAAGATAACCGAACCGATGCCCAGATGTTTTACAGATACTGAATAAATCGAAATAAAACTAGTATAGAGCGACGAGGTTGCACGGTTCTATAAGGTTTCGATTTCGAGTATATCATAGGAGTTCATGACCAATCCCTAGCTAACAATCAATTCTTTTCTCAAGCTATGCGTAGCAATTACAGTTGACTAAACCTATGAATATACAATAATTATACTCTTTACACAGAATAAATTCGAAAATTTTCGCGCCGCTAAATGAGCAACAGCGCTTTGATGGCGCTGTTGGCGCTGCATGCTTTAGATGCCCTGCAAAAAAAAGAAAAAAAAATAATCGTAGTAATAATAAGCTAATTCATTAAAATTACATCAATAGACATAACAATACATTTATCCTAAATCTATACAAAACAAGGGAAACATAGTGGCGGTTCAGCTCGATCGAATACAGCGACAGAACAGGTGGAAAAACTCCGCGGGAACCCGCTTTGGCTTACGTCAACAGTTATACGTAACGTGATTTAGTGGCAGAACTTAAATAGAAGATTAGCGAGCGGAAAGAGATTCGGGTGGACATACAAAACTGGTTATAAAGTACACACTTTAATTTAACCCATCGATTTGTTCAACTTAACGAGGGTCCAATGGGTACCAACAACGATCGGTAAAACTTTCGTCAATAAATCAAATTGTTCGTCTTAGCAGGTACTTTAACGGTGAGTAACTTCGTCAAACGCAGGCTCGCATCGATCGTTCAATGGCGCGCTATAGTAGAAGAGAATATATGATATATTCTTTGATATTATTTGAATCAAGAAAAACAAACAGAGTTGGAAATAGGAGAATTAGCAAATTAACCTACTGTACCGATAAAATATAGATAATTAGTTTATAGTTTAGCTAATTTATATTTTTTTATATGTAGAAGCAAGCTAGAAAGGTAGGGCAACTATACGCACTATGTTACGGTGCTTAATGGCAAGGGTAGCCCCTTTCGAGCGACACTCACCTAGGACTATGTGCACTTGTATCTAAGCTTACAGTGACCTCAACATCCTCCACAGTTTTTAAACACGGAACCCATTAGCAGAAATTGTCCATTTTGACGCTTACAATTTATTGTATTAAATGACCATTTGAGATTGTTGAAAGCAAGGTCAGTGGATTGTTCTATGTAGCGTCTCTATTGGATTTTTCTATCGTTCATGAAAGCATCGTGTCAGATTCGTGTGCGCGCGCGCACACGTATAGTTGGTCACTTTATAATATACTAGAATTGCTCAATCATACAGTGGCTACGAAGAACCCCGTTATTCGGTCACTAGAAACTATGGCCTATAAAATGAATTGATTGTTCGACATCGCCGACAGTCAGATAGATATCTACGTCGTGACAGGCAGCTGGACAGAAAGTCAGCTCGCCCAGCGGGATTAAGCTAAAATGAGAAATCTGTTGCCTTTATAGTAGTGAGGGTGCTTTTGATGCGTCAGAGAAGGATAAGGGCCGATACGCGTGTGAACCATTAGCCGGATGGAGTACTCAAATGAAACGCCATTCTATCTGTCAAAAGTGGACAAAACCTATCGATGATGGACACTAGTCCATCGAGTAATCATTGCAACACTGGTTAGTGACTGCATCGTCTTTCGCCACATTAATGATTCAGTGTTTGATATTATTTGATGAATAGTACATTAAAGCAAGCTAAGAAAAAGTCGAAAGGTAGATGGATGTGAATATGAAGACTCAGACGAACGGCGAGAAAGACAGGAAAGAGAGCAGAGACGAAGCCTCACTTGATCCGAAGTCGATGATCAAATCCATAGCCACATTTGGTAACATTTGAACTCGCGCGCCTGATCGCGCCACGGTCGACGCCTTCATCATCATCATCATCATCATCGTCGTCGTCGTCGGGACGCCACCAGCGACAGCGTCAGCTTGAATGACCGAATCCATTATCAAAGGCGCGCAAATCAAAGTTAATGGCGGTAGCGCGGCAACTATAACGTTTTTCGGATCTTTTTTCGACATTATTCACTAGAATAAGTAGCTTCGAAGATGTGTGCATCAACGTGTCGATATATTTATAAGAATTTCTTTATCGCTTTTTTGTTATCGCTGTATTGGGCCGATAACGCTTTCAGCGATTGGCGTTGTTGTGGTTGTTGTTGATGATTATCGGTATCCTGGAGCTGCGCTTTCAGTCGGTGAGTGTATTTATGCCTCTTCGTTATTTGCGTTTGTGTGTGTATTTGTAATCCGCCCATCGATGAAAGCAGGTACAGCAACGGTATCAGAACGCTACTGTTCGGTCGTCCTTATGCTACTATAACGGCATCACCTCAAGCGTAACCGGTTAGTAATAGTATGATTAAGGTCAGCAGGAGAGATCACCTCAGCCTGATTTCGCGAGGAGTAGGTTCACGTGAGACGGGAAGTGACGCCAAACAAACGCATTACAGGACGTCGTTTTCACTGCTGGTGAAAATATTGATGTCTTCTTCCGCAATGCCTAAATGAAGCTGCTAATGGACGCAGTGGCAAGGTCGTTTGTATCAGCTCTCTGGTTGCATCTTCGAATTTTCATGTAAGGGAAGGCAATCATTCCTCGTCAAACATTTTATGCCTCGCCCTTGCCTATCGAACAAATGCTATGACCGATTCGTACAGATTACGTCTCCATCAACGAATCTCCTAAACCTTCCTGAAGAACGAGCAACAAGAATCCAATTATACGGGGTGGTAGCGTGCCTTCACGATTCTCACAAGCATATGGTCTCTCGTTAGAGCTCGACGCAATCTGGTTACATCCGAACTACTAAACTGCCGCTATGTTTTATACTTGCCATTTGTCTATAACAAGCCTACCCTCTCGAATGAGCAAAAAGCGTATCTTGATGAAATAAATATATGTCATGCTTTAAAAGCTAAACAGACCATTGTGTGTCGACTCTCACAATAGCGAAACCAAGAATAAACATAACTTGGTGCCTTCCTTCTCGCGGCCGTGCTTTGGTAGGCAATATCTGTCACACGTAGCTTCGATTGAGTTCTATGCCATTCTCGTTGGTCGCTAGAGCTCATCGTACGAGTATTAGAAGCTCTTCTAGACGCTTCGGAAGGAGCAGTGAGCTAAGGCCCAAGCGCAAACCGGGGTTAATTATCTGACCTCAGCTGTCGGCAGACTGCGCTGATCAGAGAACGCCAAAAAAGAGGGAAATTTTACGGCGTAACTCGACAACATCCGTTATTGACATGCCTCGATGACACATTGCTAGTTAGAGGCAGGCGTCTTCCGATCTCTGCTAGTTCGCAAGATGCCGTCCGCTCCAGCCTGTTGTTATCACAGCGAGTTCGCTAATCCCAGGAACGTTATTATCATTGTCACATTGCGTTACAGAATCACGTCACACAAATGGAGAAAAGAAGTAGAATTCTCGGTGTTCAAATAAATTATTGTCATCCTTATGGATAGAAACGTATCCCGTTTATCACCATCATGGTAGCTGGCCGATATTTGGGTAGGAAATTTACAAAGCAAAACATGCTTTCATTTAGCAATGAGAGCTATGTATTGTGATACTGGCATAAATTGTTGTTCTATTCTGGGACATTGTCTATCTGCTCAACGTCATGCTCAGTAAATTGACAAACATGATGCCATTACAAAAACCCATGACTATCGATTGGCAAGAAAGACAATCAAATCATGACTTAGAAAGAAGTTATAGAAAATGTAACATATTAAGTGAAAACACCGTGCAGAATGAAGGGCGTCCTTTATTCCAAGAACACCTCAGGCCTCTGATTTTTTATGTATACCACTCGATCGCATGGCAAAAAAGGATCAATAGCACCCTTGGTACGGTCACTTCCATCATGAAACTACTTAACATGAGTTGCTACAATAATAAATTAACGCCGAATTCATACGTTTATTTAACGGACACAAAAGCCGATTCCGAACGTACCATTGCTATACGCAGCATTCGAGCACACCTGCTGCATTCGCTTGAAATAATATCGTCAGCTGAATTCTGCATCAGCCTGAAAGAGAATCCCATTGTGACAATACCATAAAAGTACACGTTTTATCTTGCGCGACACGCGCCAAACTAGAGTGCCGTTAGATCTACTTTCTTCCCTCCATTTATGTACAGATGTATGTTCACTGTTTGATTTTGTTTATAGCTCATGTTATTAATATAAACCGATCGGATAGCTGTCACGGTCTATCAAGATATCTACATTTGCGCGTAACCGATAACAGCTTCACATGTAGACTTGATAGCAACAAAAGTTATGCTCGGGTACGATAATGCATGAGGTTGTTCATGGAGACGTGAGTGCATAAAGGTCAATATTAGTTGATGATATTGCTTTCGTTCTTCCGCCACACTCATTCCCCAGCGATATTTTGTGCTATTCATCCATTTCTCGCTTATTACTACTCGATAGAACAAAACGTCGCAGTTTCCCTTCAAGATGGATTTGTTGGAACGGCAATATAACGTTACGGAACGAGTGAGCGCTACAGAAAAAAAAAAGCAACGAAGAACCCCAGCGCCAACGCGATTGTTCACTGGCGGCGCGAACGCAACTAGCGGCCGTCAGCCCGCTGACACCAAGAAGCTATTTAGTTGATTGTTATCCGCGCGCGACGACTTCCTTCTTTCTCTCTCGCGTGTGGGTTTAATCGAAATATCTATGGGACATAGTAAATCGTCGAAAGAGGGAGCTCTCCCAAGCCTCGACGACGCTAGTACAGCTGGGTCAAATTTAGGCAAACACAGCAGCTAACGTAGATTAATGTACCATCGCGATGCTCGCTGGCGTTATTCTATCCTCTCTCTGCATCTACCTACCTTACATAGTTGTTGTTCTCGACTTGACCACAACTCAATCGATTCATGGATCAGTGGGGTAGCTGGTTATTGGCAATTATCGTACCACAGCAATGATCACCGTCGTTGCGTCCTTCAGTCGTTTATAGGCCTACTCTGCGTTTGTCTTGCCGAATAGCAAGCTCCACTCACTCCTGTGACAACAAATAACGCTAGGTTTTGCTATGTTTCACTGTGCAACGACGATCGGATACGCCATCGAGGCGGAGCAGTGGGACAGGCACGACAAGAGCAGACGAACCGTAGCCAGACTAATTCAGCTAAAACAGCTCTCTCTGCGCGCGGCCAATTGTTCGCCCGTTATAGGCAATAACGCGGCGCTCACTGATGGTTCGTCACCGTCGCCGTCGCCGTCGCCGTCAGCGTCTAATAGCCATGACAAGTGGCTTGACGTTATCGAGCCAACAGCTCATAACCAACCGATACGCCGCCTGCTTCCCGCTCAAAAGCACTGTTTATTACAACATTGACAACTCTATTGAACAATAGATGTCGGCATCGACATTAATGGCCTCTATACATTTTGTCAAAGTGTCATTTAAGTCATTCATTGACAAGCTAACATTATCACTACCGACCATTCTCATCACGATAGTCATCTACGGACGACACAGAAACGTCCCAATAATCATCAGCAGCACGTTGGCTGTGAGAAGCTTTTATATTTAGATACGGAAATCATTACGGATACAAGTACGTGGGATACCGATTACCGCTGTACGCACTATAGCGTACAGGATAGAGGTCGCCAGCTTTTCAATGACAGCATTAGTACATATGCTAGTATAACAAGTCCACAGAAGAGATGCTCGTGGAAAAATGGATCCTCGACAGCTGCTCGAATTTTGCTGCGACGTTCGATTGCACATATATATATATATATATATATATATATATATATTGATTAAAATTTTTGAATTATTTCAAACAATTTGGACGATAAACGATTACGAGTAAAGTACAACGAGTCAGGAAAACAAAGACTGAGAAGGAATCGTTGAACTGTGTTTGCCATCACATTATTGTTCGTCTAACTGTTCGACGGGATGGGGTAGACTTTAAAAAACAATGCTTAGTTTCTGAGCATTAGTTACTATAACGTATTTACACAGACCCGCAGGACGAACAAAGGACCGGCGGTTTTGCCAGCCTCGAACTTGCAACAGCTTCCCTTGTCATGTAGATAATAGTTTATGTAATTATTCACTGGCTCGTTGTAATACGAAAGACAAAGTAACTGGTTGAAAACAGATTTGTCAATGACATTGAATGCAAAAGGAACTTGACAGTGTCTTCGTAGAGTTCGCTAGTCTCCAAGAGACAAAAACGTCCCATATTTGCTTATCCAATAGATGACCGGAGTCTCGTATTCTGCGCGGCTAATGTAAGCATACGCGATGCCGATTAAAAAGAAAAGCAGCAACGAATGAGCGCCCCAATGATCAAACAGTAGGTTTAAGGGCACTTGAACTTGTCAGTCAAACTTGTCAATCAACTTCAAAAGGCGATTGCAGGTCCATGCTTACATCTGTACCGGGAGGTGCGCTATCAGAAGAGTGTTAACTACTATAAGTGTGTGATTTAGCAACGAGTAGTTTCCTCGCGTTGGTTTAAACGATTGCTGCCACAAGCCATCCTAAGTATTAGTCGTAACTATTATAACTACACTGCTTCACGTGTCTGCTCACTAATTATCCAGATATTATGACATACATAGTTCAAGCAAGACCTATTTCAGTTTTGGCTACCGGTCGCCCGTCTAGAGTAGTGCAACAGCGCAGTATTGAACGCAGAACTTGATTCGTGCACATAATTCTACGCGCCAGTATATCTATGCATGTAACCAAGTTAAACTTGAAAACTGACTAGCTCACAGACTGGCATGCCCTCGCCACAGTGATAAAGTGCAACTTTAACACTTCTCCAAGTGGACTTATGTAAGAATAAAAAAAAAACTTAAAGAAATACTCGCGTATGTGATTGATTAATGGTCAGTACTTTCGAAGGGCTACAAAAGGTTATTGTAAGTTTAACATCGCGCCATCTATCGGCAACAATCGGTATTTGTCATTAAGAGGCGTATGATTATATTTGTAAATGTAAAAATATTTCACTTTCTGAATGAAAGAACCCAGGTACGGCATATGTCTCAGTAATGGAAATGTTACACTTTTGGGACATAGCCGTTGTTAAGCTCGTTGAGATCTCGACAGATCACAGTTGTTGTTTGTCTCGTTTTCTGTCGTTGAATGCTGTTCTAGCCTTAGTTTAATTAGCACGTTACTGTGATATATCCGTGACATATTGGTAAACAAATGTTTAGGATCTGCATCTGCGTATCTTCGTACAAAGGAAGAGGCCAGTGATACATATCGCAATGTAGGTAATAACTCGGAAGCTGTCAG
The DNA here is from genome assembly GCF_002443255.2 of Varroa destructor. Classification (NCBI taxonomy): domain Eukaryota; kingdom Metazoa; phylum Arthropoda; class Arachnida; order Mesostigmata; family Varroidae; genus Varroa; species Varroa destructor. Next base: position 15,783,503 of record NW_019211458.1, read on the forward strand.
CTAGCTTGGGCGGTACCCTCGTCTTTGACCACGGCCCCATCGGAATGCCTAGTTTTTTTAACAGTGGACGCAATGGACAGAAATGATCGATGCGGATATTGTTTTCATCAATACAGGAAGAAGAATTATCACTAAAATAACGTAAATAGTTATACGTGTTGACGTAATCTGATGGGGATGCTGGAAACCTCTTGCATGCTGTTCCTCCAAACGTCCCACCACCTAACCGCTCGTGTACCAGTACGATTTGTAATACCAGAATGTAGCGAACGATCGGGAGAAGTTTAAAATTTGAAACTAGAACGAAATGAATATAGAGCAGCTGAATTTTTGGGATAAAACAGATCCTATAACAATCGTTTTCTATAATTTGTAGCTGCGTTTTAGATTTAAAAAAAAAATTGAAAAAAAAATATAAACTGTTAGTACAATATTATTCATCAGTCATTATCTGTTCATGAAGTTTCGCTCGTCCTGTATTTCTTCTTATTACCTATATTTCTGTATAACCAACCGATGTATCACTTCCTAAACTAATCAAGAGTTAACTTAATTTACACATTTTAACTAATTTAAAGACAAAGTTAAATTGTTTATTGATTTTTTTTTTCATTAACATCGTTATTAATTTAAGAACGACTACTCGAGATACGGAGTACATGTCTCATTACCTCTCGCATCGTTCTACAATCTGAGCTACACCCCCCTGCGCAGTGAAGGCCCAGACGTGTTTCAGTATCGTTCGTCGTGTGATTAGGAATAGAAAGGAAGTATATAGAAAAAAAATAGGCCCATGGAGATGTCGGGCATGTATTCCAATAACTCACACATGCTAAGCGGACAGCCCACCATCTCATCTTCATTCCCTCGCGCTCTACAAACGTATCTCAATAAGCCAAAAACTGATATTCTAGCCGATAAAATGCCACTGGAACGTAAAACAACTCGACCACTACGCAGAAGCTCGGCCTTAACGTCTTTTCAAGGATCACTAGCGTCGCTCGGCCTGCGAATCATGCCACAGGAAAAATGTAAGTGGAACCAATTTGCAGGCCACTCAATGTCACGTGACAAAATCAACGAAACTGGACGCCCAGTTTCAGGCAGATTGGTTGTACGCATCGTAATATAGCAACTCGTTTCATCTGGCTGAACGGGTACTTGTATCCGACACCCTCATGTCAATTCACAGAAAGGCTTGCGACCCAAGCGACAGTTGTCATTTTATCGTCATGTTCAAAAAAGGCACCCCGTGACCCATCTAGCTGAAAAGGAGCTTCACCAGATAAAGTGATGTGACCAAAAATATCGAAATTATTCGCAATGACCGAATAAACGACGCATATGAAGGCCCTGAATTAAGGGAATTCATCAGGACATTAAACCAACATGTATTTATGATGCGTTACGCCAAAAGAAGAAGCGTCATTGAAATGACATACTAGCCTCTGGTCAGCACAACCGCAGGACCGAGGATAATTTAAATATACGTATCCTATACCAAGCTTAACTAACTGAATTTGGCTGCAATTTATCTGTAAAGTTATCTAAATAAGTTGGGTTTTTGTTAACTCACTCTTCACTGAACGCATGTGATTTTTTGTACTTTCTACGACCGATCGATTCAAATTTAGCCGAGCCTGACGGTCTGGCGCATCGCAAGCATTTATACAGGACTGAGCAGGCGCAATGCTAGGCATTGAATAGAGTACACTAGCATTGCTGTTGGCCCATAACCGGTCAGAGGGGATCGATAAATTCGACGCGAGTAGGAAGTAAAGCAGGGGTAAAGAGTCTGTGTCGCCTTTACCGAAAGCAAAACTAGTGTGATCCAGCAGCTCTACCCATACCTTCTCGTCGGCATCGTTCCTATCTATAACCGTTCTTATAGCCAAGCGTCCAGGGGCAACCGATGATAGGTGCGGTAGGCTCGACATACGCAAACGTTGAACCCAATGCACTTTGTATTTGTCCGGAAACCTTGCGCTGTTCAGTGTTGGCGCTCTCTTTGTTCAGCCTTTCACATCGAAATGTCCACACAGACCGTCGTTCGATAGACAGCGCGGATTCCGAAGAACAGTGAGTGTGTTATTGAGGTCAGAAAGATGGGTTTTAATTAAACGTCCTGGGTGGTTTGCATCGCGGATGTCAGTGACCGGAGGGGAGAAGACGGTTTGGCTTAGCGGAACAGCGAGACTCTCGTCGTCTTTCATTGCGGAGAACTCAATAGATGGCAAGCGTGGCCGCTTGTTGGCTGGACGGTAGCTCGACGAACGCTCCACCCTGACATTGGGCGAACATTTACAAAGCGGCAGATGAACGGGCATTGGAGGGGGAGAGTCGAACACAACGAATGGGTCGGGATATCGCTATAGACCTGACTGGGAGGCGGATGGTGTTTAGTTAGGTTTTCCAATAGGGTATCGCCGGCCCAGTGCCCGAACGGCAGACCCGAAACAAGTGAGTAACGAACGTCACTCTGGCGAGGAAAACGATCTTCGAGTGGAAATTAACTAAGTGGAATTATCCCTGACACACAATTGGATTCCGATACATATCTGTGACGTGTGCTATGACTCCTGACTGCTTCGGGCTTTCCTAGGTTCGGTGTCATTAATGAACGGATAAGATGGCTCCACTCTAGAGCGACCGGGTCGCACTCGGCAGTTGGACGGCGCAAGCCACAAGATGATGCGGTCAAGGATTACTTTTTTTTTTTTTATCTGGGATGGTAATAAATATGGCAAGTGTGATAATGGCTAAATATTCTAGTAAGATAAAATTGTGATTTGACAACGATAACTGTGCATTGATATGACAAAAGCTAATTACTTCTTAAACAAGAGTAGCGTACGCGAGCGTAGCTAGAGTGGACGGGTTTTCTTTTAGTGTACGCAAGCGCCACAGTGAATGGTGGTAAATATCTTCATTGCGAGGTTAGACTCATGTCGAGGTACTTGGTAAAATAGAAATAAATACCACCTTGACAAATACGTCAATTGCGGTCCGCAGCGTTGAACGTGCATGTTACATTTAAAACGTAGGCAAAACTAATAAGAGTCACGATGGAAGTAAATGCCGCCAGTCGATAGGGATCGCGTGAAAGTTCTACTCGTTCAGTGTTTGCAAGCTAATTGCTTGTTGAAGATGCACGCTTAGCAGCTCTCAGGTAAAGCACACGCGAAAAACTATTAATTTTTATCCCCAGAATCTTCGACAAGTTACTGGATGGCCAGTTAGTTAAAGCCCTGCGTGTGACCAACTGTCACAAGGGAGCGAAAGTGACTTCGAAAAAAATGCCGGTTGGCAACTTTTCTTTGTTCAGAGCCGGACGATCCGTCCTATCTCGTGGGATAGCTTCGCATGTCTAGCTCGTCATTCTCAGCACAAATGATGTGTAATTTTTCAGATCGTTTTATACTCGCGTTGTCTGTATAAACCCTATGTACGTACAGTATCTTTGGCGGAAACAACCGTGAACTATAGCATGTAATGCCTACTCATATTCGCTTGTTTTGGCGTTATTTAACGTTGTCTTACATCCCAACAATTAGATCTAGTCATCGGAATACACCTGTCACTGTGATCCTTGTCTTCTAATTTCTTCTAATTGCGGTTTTTCTTTTGGTCGGTTGAGACAGCGCTAGCTGTTGAAGTTCATCTCATATCTGAAGTCTGCAGAAGACGATGAAACTGGCCTGGCATACCTGTATTGTATGCGTCGGACGTCTTCAGTTTCTCAGCGGCAGTTTTCTGCACAGACGGGTAGACTTGATTCCCATCCTTCATTGATTCTCGCGAAACAAAGTTATCAGTAAGTGCTCTAAAATTTGTCGTTGTTGCTTGCGTAAGCGCTTCTTGTCTCTATCTCGTTTACTCTTTTTGTCTCTTTCCTTTTAAGCTTTCCTATTTGATGACGCTGTTGTTGGTCTTCTCCGTCGTTCAACGGCGTCCGACATCATGGTGGCGTCCGACACCCAGGATCTATTAGGTTCAACGATTTTATTTGCATCGGAGTGGCAGCAATGTCGGGGACGTCTAGCATAACTACGGCGGTCGATTAGCGTCGTTTCGACTAGTGTTCCATTTGAGAGTCGTTCTTTGCGACTGGTCTATGGGACTGTCTGTGGAGTATACGCGCGTATCTCGGCGTACATTATGCGTTGCTCACTTCTGAGCAGTAGTTTTTTCATCTCCTTCATCTTTTCTTGATCGTTGCGCTTCATCATCGGTGTCCCTTTCGATGTTTCGACGCGTCAGTATCTTGACGCCATCGTGTCTGCTGACCCAGAATAGCACTAATTGATCTTCTTTATTTTGCGACGTCAGCGGTATAGGCGGTTGTAATGATTGTGGCGAAGTTCCATCATCGCTGTTTTAGTACAGCGTCAAGCCGGCGGACGCGGCGACCAAGTCACCGACGACGTGGACCTTCTGTGTCTATTCAACAAGAAAACAAACATATAGAAGAATGACAAAGGGCCGTCGGTTCAGCCGCTACGCGTCGTGCGATAACTTCGCTAGAAAAAAACGTGCGACAGTGACGTTTCTCTCGTCTCGACAATATTATGTTTCAGACTAGTAACTTATTGATGTGTTGAATTAATATCTTCGTTATAACCGTAGTCGCTAGGTGATTAAAATTAAATAAATATGTTTACAACAAAAAAAAGAACGTGAATTAACCCGAATAAGAATGTTATAGCTAGCAGATGGTTGTTACTGCTGCTTGCTATCAAGGATACCTTCTAGAGACGTTTAAGGTTATAGATCCGTTCGCGAAACGTTCGTGTATTTGTATGTACCTGAGAACTTTACTGCAGGAATTCTGCGCACAATCTCAACATATTTGTAGAAGACAGCCGGAAGCTCGAAAGAAAAAACTGTTTTCTCTATTTGCTTTTAGTCCGACGACAAATCATGGCTGACCGTTGGAACCTTTCGTTGTTTTAGTTTCCGTCATGTTATTGTTATTGCGTATTTGAACAATGACGATCGTAAGGCGTCGTTTGGACGACCCAATTCGGTCAGAAGGATACGATTGGCCTCGATAATTGAAAACTCACCGGCGTCGCTAACGTTGAGAACAGCTGGTGGCTAGCGGGTTATAGCGAAGGCAACAGGAGCCAGGCGGGAACGTACCGTAGAAAGGAAAGCTCAGGGCCATCACTGAACGTTGTGGAGCGGTGCTCCGCAAATATACTAGAGATAACTGTCGTTCTGCTACCAAACTAATGAGATTTGTTGACAATGCCCGTAACTTGCCGTCTTGATTCTGCCTTCTTCTGCACCGCTAGAAAAGACGTGTACTTCGTGCCCTTTAGGCATCGATGCCGATCTATTTCGTGGAGAACTTGAACGGCGTCGACAAGTTGGTTTGATCCATATCGCTTCGATTGCGGCTAGCGCTCTGGTAGTGGGGGGTGGCACTAGCCAAAAACGTAACGTGCATTCTTAACGAAGACAATATCCGACCCCTGCCGCCGTTCGCTGTGCCGTACGACAGCGTCGTGTTTATGAATACTAGCAAAGCGAGGCTCCTCGAAAGCAGATACTGAACTCATTCAAATGTTTAACATTCCGACCAGCAAAGCCTGGAGAAACAACAGGTCACATAGTAGAATTATTAGAAACTGAGAAAATAGTTCGTGTCGAAAGCCTCAGTACCTTTTTTAGCTGCTTTGCATTTAGTGAACTTCATTGCTCTGCGTTTGTAACTTAATTTTACAGATAGCCCGTATACTCGTTACATTTCGTAACTATATAAATTGCCCTAATTATGATAGGAGCGCCTAGCCGCTGAAGTTCTATGGATCTGTGGTATGCGTCAACAGATCGTCACATAGCGGGAATTCAATGAGTATTTTAACAATCGCCGGGATCACCAGACGTCTCCTATCCGTAAATTTCTTATATGTGTAGTACGAATCTCATTCGCGTCTACTTTTTGCAAATGAGTTTTATCGAACTGAGGGGAGTGCGAGTCCTATAGCATCGTCCTATCGACCCCAATGATGTCATCGCCTGGTTTCGATGTTGTTGTCATCAAACAAACATCCGGACAGGAAAAGTCCAGTAAACAAAAGAGAAGGTAGATGGCGGCCATAGAACGCGCGGATAGGCGAGAGCGAACGCAACTGCAATGGACCAAGTTCGTTGGGCTATGTCAATGTACCACTAGCATTGCGATAGGCTGACCGTCTTGGGCTAATCAAGTTAACGAGCTGCCCTGCCACTATCGTCCCTTCTGCCGAACATCTCCACTGCATCATGGCTCGTCTCTGACTAAAGGTGAGCAGCTAGGACATGCTCCTTTAGCTAGCTTCTGATGGGTTGAGAAATTAAAAGACATTACGTCTGCCCCAATAGCTCGACTGCCATCGACTGCTATCCGAGCCCGCCGCCTTCAATTGAGTAACTTTCCGCAGCATCGAAGTGTTCAGGTAGCGAAGAGAACGATTCAGTTGGAAACAAGAAAGGGTTACTAGAGGAACTAGGTGGGCGGTGAACCCCTTTGATTGCATATCAAGGGAGACTTCCGCCGTACCACTGCCTCCACTCGATCCAGACCAGCGCCGACTATTTAATGCTGAAACGGACCCGGTGACAGCAGTAAAAGCGGATAAACATTAATGGAGGACAGAACAAATTTCAATAGCACGTAGCAAGAGGACAGCGAATAAATGAACTCTTTTAGCTTTTTCTTTTAGTTTTTAAGCGTCAGAGATTCAAAGGAGGAAGAGGTACGCTTGATGATGAGTGCATGTGTGAGTATTATCATCGATGTTATGGCACAAATCATTTGCTTCGCTATAGAGGCTGGCGGTCTGCTGTGTATCTCAAACCTATTGTTGTGTCACGAGCTTTAGTTGCCATTATTAGGGGAGGAAGATCAGCGAGACGTCTTGCCAAAAGAAGCCTATGGCCAATCATCTGGACGGTTTCCTCCATTTTAGCGGACGAGCGATGGTTCCCATACGATGAAATTTCAAACCTCAGGCCTTTAACAGACATGCGACCCAACCCTAACGGGTGTGTGTGTTAAAATATAGGGCCTGATTGGCGTCTTCATTGCATTTCAACGAGTAGCTGATGCTCAGTTGGTAACTTTCTCACAGAATAGTTGCTGAAAATCCTTGTTTTTTGGTACCTGCTACTTCATACGCATATATTCAGTTATATATAGTTTATATAATTAACTAGTCTGCCTAAGCATTTTGTTTTGCATACCACAGATCAGCATTGTCATTGTTGTTATAATAATCTGCTGTGATGCTCAGATCCTTGGTGCCCTTTCTACCTCCGCGTTTCGTGTTCATGCGCCACCAATTTAGCAAGAAGTCGTATATGTTTCGGAATACTGCTGACGAACTAAATGATATGTCATAATAAAAGAAGCGTTCGCGCTGCGAGTGCTCGCGTAGCGTGAACAGCCATGTTTCTTTGTCAATCCTATGTTTTAATTGACTCTCGTTGCTCCGCGTTAGGCCTCTCTCTTTCGCCCAAGCGAGTAACGACAACAGTATAATCGGCGGCAATTAGGAAGTTATACTGTCTTCTTTTCCTCCCGATCTGGCTTGTTTGCATTTTACGCAGGGATGTTCAAGCCAAAAACAACCCATCCCCTGAGCTCTTGAAATCAACAAGGACAACAATGGAACAACGTCTTCTAACTAGGCCAGCGATATCCAAAATTGAGACGCAAAAAGCTTTCTCTTCAATATCTCCAAGGGCCGAGAACACTACGATAGTCATAGTCGGTGTACAATGTGCTTTTTAGTCCACTGAAGCATTTGGTGTCGCTGTGTTCTCTGGGAGTATCGTGCAAAGTCAGCGACCATTCGTCACCAGCCAATTGAAGAAAGGTAAATAGACACTGAAACTAACTAGAGACTAATTTCGTTCGATTCGTGCCCGAAGCATTAAGCGGCTAAATGTGGTGATTTTTCGAACGACTGCCAGTTGAAGGAGAGCGAGAAAGAAAAGGCGGGGGTTGGTGGAAACGACAAGTCTGTACATTAATGTACCAGCCTCTGACAGACAACATTTCCTGCTGTTGTCGCTGTAACATCCGTCGTGTGCTAATTGAGTGTTGCTGGACGCTCTCGTGTTTAACTGCGGACAAACTCGACGTGGTTACGCTGGTCCCGAAACTGAGCCACTGTACCGGGGCCATGCTCCGTTCACCCGATGACTCGACAGGACTCATTCTCGCGCACTGTTCCTGCAGGTTGTAGCAGGCTCTCCTGCAGTCGTTCCTACTGCCTAGCGCATTTAAGCTGTGTCATCCAGGAGGAAAGGAATAGAACAGAGAAGACTGGTTTAGAGAAGCTGGGTAGCGCGCTAATGTTGTCAGGGAAAAGGCGAAACGATTTCTAGAACCCCGCTCACCGGAAGGGGTGACTAAGAGATTAATTGGCTAAAATCCCATTTAACGAGACTCATTACTTCACAGTGTGCGTTAAAATGAGTTGGCAGCACTGACAGCCGAAGCCGTATAGACGAATATGTCGTTCCAGCGTGTGGGACCGCTGTCCTTGGGTCCGTTCGACGAACACATGCAATTAGCAGCGCGTCCAAATCTCGTTCGAGCGAGAGCATTATTGTAGCGGTAGCTGCTTCCGGATATACAATCGATCTGGTTAATATATATATATATATATATATATATATATATATATGGGTGTATGCAAGGGAAAAATCTGTAAACCCGTAGTCAATCTCGAATGCCTCCCTGTGGCGTGAGACGTTACTTAAGCCACTTAGGCGTAGCCATAGTAGAAATACCTAGTAACCGAGTTTATGAGTGATGTCTTATTAACCGCCGACATCTTCAACCAAGAAAAATTTGGGGGCCGATGTCCGTAGCGAAGACCGGCGAAACAAAAAAGGCCTTGTTCTTCAGCGTAGTCGTCCCGGCGTCCATGTAGAGGATATACGAAATGTATGGCAAAATCGATAAAAAGAAAGCGATGTTATTGGATTTCCTAATTGAACCACGATTAATTACCAGAGTAATTATTGTCACTACTGCGGATGTATCTTGTATTCAATTGTCAAATGTAGAGAAAATGAACCATGCTTCATTAGGTCGGTGAATTAGGTAACGCAAAAATCATCAGGAATCATCCAACGACCTTAATTCCACAAGGGCTTCTGGGCATTGATAAGCAAAGTTTACGTATGTAGAAGCCAGCGCCACGGAGAAACCCAAATCATATACATAGACGTGTTTCATATGAATATATATAATCAACAAATCAAGTTTGTGACAGTCGTTCTGTGTTTTTGCGTATTGTCACTTTCATACCATGACGTTGCGTCGTTACGTTAAAGTGCTTACAAGGAGTTCTTTCCCAGAGCTAATTGGTCCATTGAGAAAGCTCAAGCCTGCTCCCTTCTGCCCAAACGGTGGTATATCTATTCTTGGTGGTTTCAGCTTCCAGCTGCAGACATTTGAAGCGGCAGGGCACTGCCGCGCCGCCAGACAGACGGACAGCTACGAACAATTTTAAATTCCCATATGTCCCATCAATAGCAGCTACACAGCTAAAGCGAGTCAGCCATTAAACGGGCCCATAATTAGCACATCAGCGGCTTTCCCTCGGCCTAGCCGGCACTTAGCTAAGAGAAGTTGATGGAAGTACGCACACAACTTACACCGCGGACCGAAGAAGTAAGGCCAAGTACGTTCTTGTCCTGACTGGACTGCACGTCAAACTATCGGCAATCGTCGTGTCGTTCGGAAATGGCATAGCATTTGGAGTGGAATTATAAGATTAGTCTTAAGACGTACAATGCATTTATTATGTGTCAATTGTTCTAAGACGAGTAAAAAGCTATACGCTATTATTGCTGGGCTCAAACTCAGCTAGCATAGTATACAAGTAGAAAAAGTGAAAGTCAAGATGAAAATGCATTGCAAATTATACCTATTAAATATAGTTTAATCAGAGACCTGTTCAGACGGAGAAAGGTAGATTGAAACTGGATTAAGGTACGCTTCAAAATAGGATCTATGAGAAATTATAGATGTTAAAAACAACATTGTTTGTTTATCTTTAACTAAAGTCGAGCAATGGTGGTTTCTGAAGCAGGATACAACTATAATCTTCCGTATAATTAGCTCTTATAGCTCTGTTGTAGCTATAAAATAGCCTATACAAGTAGTATGAATAAAAGATAATTAATGTATATCAATTATTCCATTATCTATGTGTCTCTTTCAATCAGATTGCAGACCAAATCTTACCTGTACGCCGTCATTCTTCTACATATTGCATTCGAGTCCCTTAATGCGCAGATATCCGCCGCATATATCAACAAAGCAAGGTGGTTTTCTGCAACCGCAATCAATTTAAGATGGTACCGATGAGTCGTTTGTCGTCAATATTCTGTAACAACGCGATGTCTTGACGCTCGCGAACTTCAGATTTATCGAATAGCGTTTTAGATGTTCCACAAATAGCAAATAATAAATTAATATATAAAATGTATATCTCTGATATAAAATCTTTCGAAGCACTTCATCTACTTCACCGTTTCCGCGAGAGAAGCGTTCATGTTTATGCAAGGATGGACGCTCTATAGACGCTAACGTATTCGCACGTTAAGCGAATAATCCACGTTGAGCCTTTTTTTTTTTTTTTTTTTTCGTAGTCAAAGATGGCCAGTCGACGGGAGCGTTGATGAGATGCATTCATCTCTATGCCAACTTGTGAAAGTACACAGAAATGTACCGAATTGATATCTTGTGGCAGTTCCTGGGAACGTTCAATAGACGACTGAAGTTATATTGAAGTTCAAGTAATCGCAACTAATTTTCTGCAGTTTGAGAAGCGCCGTCACGATGTTGCTAGATGATACTAGATTAAGTAGGACTTTTGAAGGCAACTCAACAAACAGCGAAAGTTCTAACTGCATTTGATGCTATGACAGAACATTGTTCCGAAGCCAATTTGGTTGCTCATTAGTTTTTCATTTTCAGGCGATCGCTGCAGTTATTTTCGTTGATAATTATAACTCTAGTCCTACTCCAAGTATCGGCGGGGGGTACCCAGATAACTTATTCAAGTAGCTGGTGAAGATGTTGTACATTGTTGCCGTAAGATTTTTGACATTGTAGTATTGATTATAGGCAAGCAGATATCAGACAACCATCTAACTGAAAGGTGCTCAGACTGTGACACTGTAATCGATTCCAATCATCTCTAGTTGTGATGGGTAGACTTCATCGTTACAGCGTCCTATTCGTTACTAGTTATTCAGAAAATGTACATTCGTCTGAAGTCTGTGTTTTCATTCATTCAGTCGGCCGGACTTTCGCATCCAGCTTTGGCTTGTATCCAACTTACGTTCTCTCGCGAAAAGATATTTCGAGTTTTGCGTGAACGATTGCTATCGAACGTCACATCGGGTGCTCTTCCTTTTAACGCCCCCCCACACCCCTTGCACCCTGCTCTCGGAAGATCACCACTCAATATAGTACTTTATACGTTTCTGCTGTAGCGAAATGAAAGATTAATCGAACCATGGACGTAGCACAGTTTGTTGCATGAGCACGCTGCAGGTTCTCTAGCGATAGACCCTGCGAAGAAGCGATCGAGCAATCTAAGCATGTTTCCCTTGTGGTGTTGTCTGAACAATGCCCCATTTTGCCTTTTTTGCCGTAGTTTTTTTCGAATGCCCCTACGATCGCGTTCATCTCTCTCCCAAAGTCTCTTCGAGTTCTTGGGTAGCCTTGCAATTCGAAAAGTGCAAATTTCCTAGGTGTGTACTGCGCATATCCTTTGGTCCGCCACCTTACAAGGCCGAAGGTCCTAAACAGTTGCCGAAGCGACGTGGGGTGACGACGAGCTCCGACCTAGTAGAAGACGACACGGCAAACGAGCGACAGCTACCAGCGGCAGCTGCTTTAGCGCTCGTCGTAGCAAGGCCCGCCTATTTCTACAGCGATGGGTTACCCATAGCCGGCTATCCTTTCCGCTAGTTTGTCCCTGGCGGCTGATGACAGCGTCAACAGCGGCCAGCGACAGTGTTCTCGGTCGGAGTAAGTAGCAGGTAGGAAAATAAGGAAACGCAGTGGTCAGTTGCAGTAGTGAATTCGCAGCAGTTGTGCATTGAGCAGATTGAACGGTTGAATTTAGCTTGAGCTCTACACATTTCCGTTAACACTGGCTGCCTGTCCGGTCAACAGCCCGGTAGCGGGGCAGGGCAGGGCAGGGCCACCCCCGGCGTGCGCTGCGAGCCGACACAGCGAGAGAAAGTGAGCTACAAGGAGAGATTCGGGACAAGATCGAGCAATCGAGGGCGAGCCGGTACAGAAAGCGAGACGCTGCGGAAAGAGGGGGAGAGAGTGGCGAACTCGAGCCAACAACTCGCAGCAGCTGCTGCTGCTGCTGCTGCTGCTGCTGCCCCGTTCTGTGCTGGTGTTCTGTACGAGGCACAGGAGACGGCCGTGCGCCGCTGTCAGGGCCCTTGGCTCCTCCTCCTCCCGCTTCCCGTCTGCGGACCCGCGCGCGCCTGGACCGCCCGCCCGCCCTTCGCTGCTCGCCGTTCACCGTTTGCTTCGCGCCGTTGCTCGTTCAACGGCTTTACACTCACCGAGCGCGTTGCTCCTGCTGCTGCCGCCGCGGCCGCCGTCACCGCCGCCGCTGCACTGGCCACGGACCTGCTGACGGGCCGATGGATGAACGGATGCCAAACACCCGCTATCAGATGACTCGAGTAGCAGCTATCTGACAGTAACGATAGCTGTGCTTACTGCCGTCGCCGCCGCCGCCGCCCGTAGAACTTGGCGCTGAGCTCATCGGCAGCTGTAGCGGCCAGGAACGCCGATGGCGGAGGCTGTCTGGCTAACAGTCCGTCTGCCAGATGAGACTGCTATCGTTACGGCTTCAGAGTTCAGCACTGGCGCGCCATTGCCGAGTGGTATCATATAGCAATAACAATAGCATTACTGAACGTGTCGTCAGTAGTGGTGTCGGCGGCACGCAGCGATAGTGATGGCATCATGTTCCGGCGATGACTCTAATTATTCATTGGGGTTGGGTTGATTTAATCAGAGAACCTCAGCATGTCAAGGAATGATACGGTGTCTTCTACTCGATTTATTACTATATAAGTGAATTGGCTATCGTTTGCGATCCTCTCGTAGATCTGTCACGTTCTGTGGCATTGTGCATATGCAAACAGGCTGGCTACGGCACGCATATTCGTCGACGCTTCTCTTAACGTTACGTTAGCGAAAAGGGAACGTTAACATGACAACAGTTATAGTATCAGTACATACAAAATGCTAAATATCTGGAAAAGAAAGAAGTCTATCTGCCGTCACGTCGAAGGGCTTTTTTAATCATAGTTACAGCTTTCTACACAAACCGTTTTGTCATCCCGACCACGACGTATAACAGCGACGATGACGACAGTTGATGCCATCAGCATCGTGACCATTTGCGATTGTCCATCTCGGCACGGGCCAGGGCAAGAAACGGAACTGTAAAGGTACTATTGTTTAGCCGCCACCCTTCGTCGGTTTTCGATAGCAGCGTTTGTTTCTTACGTTATGAATAAAATCACCATCAACGTTTCTACCGACGTCGCCATCTATACTCGGTGGCAGCAGCTGCGAAGGCGACGGAACAGTAATTACATCAATAACCCCACCAGCCGGTATCGTTTCGAATGGACAGACAAACGTTTGGAGCGTCACCTTACTCGCCCCATCAATGGCTCTGACCTCACTGGCATTAGCACCACGCCTGTAAAAACTAGTCGCTCATGATGAAGCGCCGGCAGATCGCCGCTGCTGTTGGCGGCTCCAGCTACTGCTGCTGTTCGCTTGGCTGAGATAATCGTAGTCGTTTGTGATCGGCGATGTCCTCCTTCCTCTAATGGTCCTCATAGGCTATCAGTGGCTACTGTCTTGGCCGCCGCCGCCGCCGCCGTTCCGATGGTTACAACGACAACAAGTCAATACTCCGCAATTGCAACGGCTGACGTACCGGCAGCGACCAGCGAACGTTAGCTGCGACAAACCCTGTGAGGGCTTTTGCGATGCGTTGTTTTAAGCCACCAGTCGCGCTGGCGCTAACAGCAGAAGCAGCAGCAGTAACCGTTGTTGTGGCAGGAGGCTGTTGGAAGGAAGAGACAGGCGCCCGCTAAGAGATCACCGCGCAAGAGACTGCCGGCAGCTGCCGCTCCGATGGCGATGCCCGCTGTTCTAGTTATTGAGAGCCATCGTCACTTCGTAGAGGATGCGGCGATAAGGTTACAAACAACGGCACGCTCGACCGCAACGTTAACAGGTCGTATTCGACATATGGAGAGCAGATTCGGGATCGGCTGAGTGGGATGTTCCAATAAAATAAAAGTAGGGGATTCGGCCGTAAAGTGAGACTTTTAACTGTTTGAGCGTGTGACCTTTCATTGTTCCCAATAATGCCCGCACTTTCGTTTTTGTGAGCTATCCTGATCTCGAGAGAACGAGAGGCAAATAAAACAAAAAAAACTCAGAAATGCCCTAGTAAATAAAATCATCAATACACAAAGCTTCTTTGACACAATACTAATGCTAATCAACTTAAAAAAATTACCCATCTTCTTCACCACCTATCTGAGACGGTGCTTTTCCTTTAGCTAGTCTTGTTAATCCTCGTTCTCTTTACACGCTTCTTTCTTCAATAAAGTTGACAAGTTATAGACACTTGTTTGTCGTCTGCTTCGACAGCTGCCTGAAATCGCGTCGCCCCCTTTAAAACAGCTTAGTCCCGCCGCGCGGAGAGGGCGCGCGGGGTTTCGGCGCCTGCGCCTCTCAGGCTCCGCCCAGCTGGTCGTCGTTCGCGCGGTTATGTCGTGGCCTGTGCGGGGCCAGCAGAGGCGCACGCGAGGCCGAGGCAGACGATAAGCGGCTCGAGCATGTGGTTGGTCCCGTGAACGCGCTGTGGCCCAATAGACCAGCCAAAGCCGACGACGGATGGACAGACGAACGGGCGAATAACCCGACGATCAAGCGAGCGACCAGCCAAAACAGCTGGCAGTTATAATACAAACAACGTGACTTTCAGCGGCAGTAATGCCAGTGATGTCAGCTAGTGTGCGTGCCTCGGTAGTTGTACCTTTCGTTGTGCCTCCAGCAGTAGCAATAGGATCATTTAAACATGGAGCACCTGCAATTAAACTACCTATTAAAATTCTAGTGCCAATACGTGTCATATTCGAAGCTTGTCTCGTGACAACAACAATGTCAACGACCGGCTTCAATTAGTGCGTGTCTGCGTGTGGGCGCGTAGCAGAAAAATGTGACCGTGTTGATGGCAAGAGCAATAACAGCAACGACAATTATTATTATAAAGAGAAAAGAAAATTATGTGATTTCGTGACATAGAATGGCAGAATATGAGGCAGAGTGCTCACACTATTCATTGTGTACAAATGTGAAATGTGCGTGTGGTCATACGCCGGTTGTAGTAGTAGATGGTCAAGATGACCTACTGTAGTTTGATTATCAATTGAGAAGAACGACCGACAGAAGCTGGGGTCTAAAGGACCAGATCTATTGGGAAGTACCTGTGTATGTGTATGAGTGTTGAGAAGGACAAGCAAGTGAGATACGATTGAAGAAACAGCTTATTGCCGTAATGAGTAGAGAATGAACCCGTGACTCTTCGCAACGTTTGCTTGATCCATGTTATGCCATTGACAAAATAAAGAGTCGCAACGGAAACGTGTCTAATAAGTATTCGACCTATTGGACGGAACGCCATTGTGCAACGAACGCCCACTCAAAACTCGAATTCAATATCAAATGATATAGCGCACTAACATACAAGTTAAGGTGAAGAAGACACTGAAGAACATCCCGAGAAGATGTAAAAAAGACGAGCTTGCTTTATAAAGTCTTTCCCTGTTTTCGAGTTCGGCAGCCAATTAATTATCGAAATAAAACAAGCTATCATTCGTATGATTGTCAACGAACGGACAATTCGTCCAGACAGCAACATCACTGTCCTGAAGTAAGAAGGCGGATCTACCACTCGAACTACGTAATTGCCATCATCAAACAGAAAGAAAACGTGGCGCGATAATTCTTCAGAACAGCTTTCATGACATACGTTTGCTGGCGACGAAGGCTGACTTAAAAATATCAGTCTTTATCTGTACAATCCCCAACATCCGCGGACTAGCCGTCATCAGCACTATCGATGGCAGCACGGCCGACAACCGCAGCTAAAACAGTGAGAGTATACGCCACGAAAAACGGTCACGCTGATACCAGTTAGTGTAGTATATGCACTAGATCAGCGTCGCAATGGAGTTACTACTATCCCAGGCCAATCATTGTCAATATCCAGTAATCGACAAGCCTACCAGCAACCGCCTGAAGATCAACGCCGTCAAGGTGAATTAAGTTGGGCACAAACAGTAACGTCAACGCTCTCAGTCAACAGTCGAGTGTGAAAGATATAATCGTAGTGTGTGTGTACTCCGTACGCGAGGACTTGTAAGGGTTCGGAAACGTATTTCTCGTGTCATAACTTCGGGCACGAAAAATATTTTGTTTGACTTGAAAAGTAAATATATCCATCTTAAATTAAAGTGTCAAAGTGCGTGTTTGATCTAGTATCATCGTCGTTTATTATCAGCACCTCTTCGCAGTGTTCGAGCATTGTGCATACGGCGATCGTCGATGTTTGCTAATCAGTATCTGGCCATTACAAACATCATCAACCAGGAAAAAGTCGGCATCTTACAGCTACGTGGCTGCTTGCGAAACGTACAACAGTATCTACTCACACGAAAAAAGCTAGAGAGGGAGCTACCCAAAAAACCAGTTTATTGCCACAACCCTTCGTTGCCTTCCCTACTACCAATAACAGATAAGAAACATCAAGACAACATTTGCTTCCCCCTGTTACAGTCCTCATTACATTCTACTTCACGTTGACCTCGCTCTTTTCTACCCGCAGCAGGTGGCTATTTGGCCTTAGTCGGACGCTTCTTCCCGCCAGGATAGATTCGACGGCTCTCGTGGAGGTGGGGCTGACCGGCCCTGAGCTGGCCGCGTCCCCCGCCGCTCCTGCGCCTTCGGAACCCCCGACGCATTCTCCACCAGCCCTGTTGCTTCAACAGGGAGCAGCCCTATGGCAGCCGCACCTTGGTGGGCGTCTTGACATACGAGGCAACGGATGCGCGCCACTAGACGATCACCATCATATCGGCGACTCTACCCAGTCCCCTTCTCCGGTACCATTGCCTCATCATCATCGTCGTGTCCAACATCACCGCGAGGAGCCACCTGACCATCACGACCCGGCAGAGCATAGCGACACCAACGACAACTGCGAAGAGGTCGACCCTGACGTGGGCGCCGAAGGCGATCGAAACCCGGGCGGTCGCTGCCAGTCGGTTGAGCCAATCGACGCTGAAGGCAACGCAGACGTTGGCGGTGACGGTGACGACGAGGCTGGAGACGACGAGAACGATCTCGTTCGGTCAACAAACGTTGAACCTAATTTTGCCACGACGGATACACGAGTGCCAGGTGTGGGGACTGGGGCAGGCGACGAAGACTCGATCTCTGCGCTACAACAAATGACCTCGTGGCACGAGCACCGATACGCGTCGCCGCCGAAATCGCCGACGCCGCACTTCATCGTCGATATTCTCGGCATCCAAAAGAGAGCGGTGAGCACAGCGCATTCAGCTAATCGGCCTTTGAATCTCGTTGCAATCGATGGCGACTGTTCAAATTCGCCGCCGTGCTCACCCCCGCTGCGGCAGCACGCAGGTAACCTGCAGCAGCGCCATCAGCAGGTGGCAGTCGAAGCTCTTGCTGGAGCCGGCCAACCTGGTAATCATCCGTCGCACCTTTTGGGCGCTTTCTTCCAAAATGGAGGCAGTACAAAGAATACGGGAGCTCCCTCACCGCTACCTGCACACGTCGCTCCTCGAGGACTCACCTTCGACGACGAGAAAGGTACGAAATTAATTCTTTTGGAACATACCACAAAGTAGCACTAAAATGTTAGATAGGTGCTTGTACTGTCGACGTGCGTTAGAGAGAATTCAAAGCAGCTTTTCATGAGGTACTGCTAAAATCGTACGGGCGAAAATTACGCAATGTTGTCATTTGAATGAACTCAGACGACGTACGCTGGACTTGATCTATCAGCAAGTCCTTCTGATAATTCAGTGGGTAATCAATTTGCCCTTTAGTGTTTTCGACACGTTGTGGTCTAGGTTCAAATCCATCGATAGGCACATTTCATTTTGTACAGGGAGCCAGGCAGTCGTCTGTTTGATGTAAAACGCGACACATAAAAAGTAACGAGACATGTGATATTCATGCCGAAACTAAGAAATTGGTATTACAACCAACGTACTCCACTAATTCGGGATATGCAAGACAATTTACAAACGTTCTACGCTTTACTAAATAATGAATTGCTATTTGAAGGCACCGGTAAGGGCTTTTTGGTATATATAGAAGTCTTTCATTTAATTAAATCCCGTACTTTTTTCTTGTACATATATTCTTTTTTGTTTTTTTTTTCACAGAAATTAGATAAATGTGTACATATGCGCTTTGGTGCACTTGACCAGTGACTCCTCTAGGAGTTTGCATGTTCGATCGCCCCATAATCCCGCAGTTATCCATAATTTGCCTCCTTGACCCCGGACCAAAATTGGTAACAACGGCAGAATTCAACAACTGCTGAGGTGTATATGTGACAGCTAAAAAAAACTACTTTTAAAAATATCTCGTTCTGTCCCGACGCTACGATAGCGACGTGTTTGCCGTCTGTCGTTATTAGGCCTGTATTTGAAGCAGAGGCCCAATCTTCCTCGGTTGATTGTTCAATTAACACGTACCTTCTTGTAGCCTTCGGCGCATCTATCTACTACCACCTCTTCTGACAGCAGTAGGCTATTGTTACATCCTTTATTGATGAAATAAATGAGCAAATAAACAAATAGCATATAATCCTAAATGAAATAAGATTAATGGCATCAAGAAAGTCAGAGAGGGAGAACGAAGACGGTGAGAGAGCAGAGACGATCAAGCAAAACAGAGGCCCTCTTGTTACCTGGCAGCAGTACCCGTACGCTATCACAACTGTGATTGCGACTTCAAGCTAACGACACAATTATTACCGTTGGTTTTTGACCGACTATAGCAGCAAAAAGCAGCGGAGGTATCAGGCTTGAAGCAGAACAAATGAGACAGAAACGGACGCTTTTCTTTTCCCCATAACTCACTCACGCAGAATAAATGTCCACGGCGATAGATAATTTGAATCAAATCACACACATGGCGATCCCTTAAAAAAGCATCCACATATTATAATACATAGGCCCTAACCGACAGATATCGAAGGAAGCACACGACCACAGACAATCGAAGTGAGTACCTAGGAAGTAAGTCAGCCAAAAACCACAACAGAAATAAGAACAGCAACAAAAGAAAGTCGCGGACGACTTGACGATCGAGTCAGGTGGATCGCGAGAGAAGCCTTAAAGACCTTTGCGGGTAGCTTTTGTGGGGCAAAGGGTGTGGGATGGAAAGGGCACCAGTTCGGTCTAACCATCTTATAAATATTCCCCACTATTGCGGTCATCTACGAAGTTTGAAGGAAGAAACAACTGCACACCTCATCTCAGTTCTTCTTGAGCAGTCGCACTGCTTATTTCTTGAGTGGGGAAAGTGGCGCTTGCCGGTCTTCTGGCCAAGGCGAACAAAATGCCTGTTATTATTATTATATCGTATGAAAGTTGAAGCGAGAAGTTAGGTAGGACAAAACTTGACTGTGTCGTAACACTAGCCATCGAAATACACGTGGATACTGAAGATGAATTAGGGCGAAAGGAAGATAACAAAAAAAAACGTTATAATACGAAGAAATAGGGATTCGTCATTCAGTATCTATATAGCGTCTGGACAAATTGAAGATAGGTAAATAAGTGCGGAACAAATAGGCGAGAAAACCATAACGGATCGTGTGAAATCTTCGATAAATCAAGGGCGTAGATAAAACGAGAGTTTTGGCAGTGACAAAAATTAACAAAAAAAAACATGAATGCCTCTAGTGTAATTCACCTTTTCCAACGTTAATTTTCGTCGTCGTCCTGTTTGCCCCAACATCATTTGCCCCAACATAATGGCGTTGGGGTAAACAATACTCAAATTTCATAGCTCGTCGATGTATTAGTTTTTGCTATTTATATATTATTATATGTATAGTATTATAGAGTAATATTTAGCAGTAGTGTTGTATAAAGTTATATTTGTATAGTTCTGGCGTTTTAAATGGGTTTGTTCTATTTTGGTCGTGTTGTCTCCTGATGCGAGTAAAATTGCTTGCTAGCAAACTTAGCACTTGATTTACGTTCTGTTACTCGATTTGATTTTGAACTTACTCGATCGAAGTTACTCCGATGCGACTAACTTCTTAAGCCTTTCTATGGTTGCTCGTTGATTAGACAGGATCAATGTTAGTTGTTACGATAGCGTTGAGTTTAAGCAACGCAGCCCGTCAAACATTGATGGCAGCTGAAGCAATTCCATTTGCTATTTTTTTTTTTACTCATGCAGATCCTATGTCGCTATTGGTTGCAGTGGCGATGATTTCAGTAGCAGCAAATTCCGCAATTAGACAAATTGACCTCCGACCCAGCTGAAACAGTGCGAAACTCAAATCGAAGAGCTGCGATTTTTGTTTTGTTCCTTACTTCGTTTCTTCCCTTGTTCACCTCATTACTTCACCGCGCGCGCTCGCGCGCGTTTGCGATGGACCGATGCGACCGCGAAGCATTTGACCGCATCTGGCTACAGACCGCATCATCTAGGCGTAAAAACGTGTGCATGTATTAAATATCGGCCTCTCGCTATTGTCGGTAGCTGCTAGCAGATTTGCTGCGTGGTCATCCTCCGACAGCGTCGATCGCCGAAACGAATTTACTTTACTGCGGAATGGTACGAACGCTTTAGTTACCTAATTTCTGTTGACCCGGTTGCCCGTCAGCTGTCAGTAGCCCGGCTCACGAAACGCCAGAGGCGGTCATAGCAGTTTCGGTATGGATCAATAATCACCGTCATCGTCGTTTCTCTTGTCCGTAGTGTGGCTATTGGGAGTTATCTTTTCTCGTTATGACCCACGAATAATTTGTAGTCGCCGTGGCTCTGCTGTTTACGGTGCCGATGCGATATAACACTCTGCACGTACGTACTTCATTGCGATGTTGCACGCCGTAATCAATTCCACAATAGCCGAAAACAATAAATGCAGTAATGAATGCATAGTCGTAACTGGATAAAGCACTACTGTTATAGGTGACGTATCGTACGTTTCTGTTACTTGTCCTACCTGAACCATTTTTGTTTGGAACTTTTTAGGCTCAAAATAAATCGATTTATGCGCCATCGATGGTCCTTGTATCGAGATGAGATCTCCTGGTTGGTTTGATGAACGAACGCGCGGAGATACTTTGCTGCCCGAAAAAGAATGTATATGAAAGAATACATTATCATTATTAAAGTTCATCTAAAAGGCACCTGCTAAAAAATAGTGCAATAGGATATTTGGCGCGCCGTTGATTTACTGCAGGATTAGCAATCTTTACGTTCACGTTAAGTCGCTGCAGACGGCGCTGCGTTTCAGACGATTCAGTCTAATCTTCACATATATAGACAGCCTTCTCGTACGTAACGCTACAGAAAAAAATCCTTTTTTGTTTCCAAGTACATTTTCACAGCTCAGATGGACCATGGTGCGACAAAGGCCAACATGATGAAGAAATAACGGTACTTGCCCCCGTTCTACAATTGAAAAGAGTGTATTGGCAATGAGCTCTGAGTATGTAGTTGTTTCCAGACACGATTCTACACACACGTCTGAGGAGTTCCTAAGCTTGCAAAGATGTACCTTAGATTAAAAGAACAAAGATCGCCGCTGCCATCCAACGCCTAAAACTCGTTTATAATTGGTTTGGCTAAAGTTCACTTAGCCCACATCATCGGGAAAATCGCTGGCACTGAAGTCAGATACAATTCTCTCGCTCTATTACCGCATTAACATTGCTATACGACGGAGTTCGATATAATAGAGCTTCTTTTGCCTATTTCATTATAACGAAATATAGACAAAAAGCCAAAGAAGCAACCGTAGCAAACAAAACTAAACGAATATCTGATCAAATAGTTACTGAAACACCTTCGAAACACCTTCGGTGGGTTTGTTTCGACGAAAATATATGCATAATGTTCTCAGCCGACACGCCACCGAGACACTTGCTTGGCGAAAATGTAGATTTTTTACGCTATTTTTTAAAAACGACCTGGTTATCTACAAAACAGACGTACTATAAATACATCGCGGTCACGTTATATAACAATTGTCATTGCGGTAATGTTCATTTTACATTGTGGAAGAAGCGACGATTCATTGCATGCGTGCGCGTGTTCAGTATGTTTCGCCAGACGCCAATACGAGCGCGTCGCTGCGCCCACAGTGACCTCCTCCATCGTTTGAAAATTGTCTCACGGTACTTGACAGAAATGGCAGCAGAAACAGCGAATCTGCTTCTTCGACAAGTCAAATGAACGCCAATCTTATCGCTAATTTACTTAACGCTGATTCTGACGTTGGCGCTGACGCTAAAGCTAGTACGAACACACGAGTGAGTGAGGAAAACGACTTATCTGAAAATTGTTCTTTACTGGCAATGTCACGAAGTGTTGCACGCCCTAAACAAGCCTGTTATCCGGCCTTCGCTACTGTTTCACCCAATACAACAGCAGCAGCAGCAGCAACAATTGCGGGCGCAACATCGGCGACCGCGGTGACCAGACCCGCGTTATGGGACAGATCGGCAAGCAACGGCCAGCTCGTTCCGCACTAGTTCGGATCTTCAAACTTAAAAAGACTTGGTGATCGAGAAGAAACAAAGGGGACTATGTGCAGATTTGGTAGTCGTGCCATCGCTGCGGTCATCGCCGGTAAAAACCAAATTCTACATATCTTCATGCGTACACGCGTACACGGTAGTCTAGCATGTAAAAGAGAGAAGCCATGCTGTTATCGTTTTGCTCCGCTGCCGAAGTAGAAGTCTTCAACCAGCTGGGAAAGCTGTGGGGCATCGAGAGAGAAGGGGATAGCCAGACCCGACGGTAAAACCAAGCCTTGCCGACAAAGAACCGGCGAAGAACCGCCACTTTTTCACAGACATGGGACGGCGATGATGCCAGTAAAGCTGTTGATGATGATAACGATGATCGTGATAGCGGCCGTCATGAAACTGACGGTCGTGGCGATGGAGAAGCCTTTGAGACCAGCCGATATATGTAGAATATTTCTAAAAGGAGTAAAGACGAAGCAAAGGAAAAGATCGACAGATCGGTTTTGGTGAAGACGCTACGCCAGTATTGCGGTTGGCTATCATCTACCGCGCGTACCAGATCTTTGCCTCTCGTTTTTCCTTCTGTTTTACTCGCCTGCCATTATTATTAGTATTATTTTTTTGTTATCCAACGTGATGGTAGCGGCGAGGGAAGTAACCACGGTGGTGGATAATGACAACTACCGTAATAGCTCTCTATAAGCACGAAAAGCAAATGATGAACATGTATCAAAGTCAATAGCGTACAACAGAATACCGATGAAGTGTGAAGAAACGAAAAAAAGACTCGGATATCAATATATAGCACAGAGGCAACATCGTATACGTTGCAGTTGTTATCATTTCAATCTTTCCTCTATTCACTATCACTTATTGTTGTTACCGCTGTCGAAGGTTGGCATTGCTGAGCTTCCCAAGACGTTGCGCTGGCGTAGCTTATCTGTGGCGCGAACTTAGCTGCCTAACAGTTTAAACACGCTCTGCGTGTTTTTATTCGGACGAAAATTTCTACCAGGTTACAGGAGTGCATAGGAAGAGTAAACAAATACAGATTCGGTGTCGGTAAGTGCTGATTCTCTGACGGTGCATGGTGAACGATCCTGTTTTGCCTATTTTCGTCACTGATACCCTTCGTTGTGCTCGTAACGTTGTGCTCCGATTCATTCACGTAATGAGCGCAATGCGCATCTTCGACGGTGGTGAAATAATTCATTCCTACCCAATTTGCTTTTTGCTAAATGGTGAAGAAGGCTATACTTGTACACGAACGCCAGCAAATCTAGGGTTAAGACAAGATCACGACATTTCCCGCTATCGGCTATCGTTGCGTTTGCTCTTGTGGTGCTCGCGGTACGCATTTGATTCAAGCAATACGGTGGATCGCTTTTACTTTTTTGCTGGTTAGCCTACCACTGTGATATTACGTTGACCGAAAGTTTGAAGGCCCTGCTGTTATTCTTTCGAAATTATTCCATATAGCATTTCGCGCATTCATCAAAGGTGTCAGTTGAATTGAATATACATTTGCGGTTTTTCGTAGCGACTTGTCTGGATCGACATGTATGAACGTCGTGCGACGGAGAATACGTCAGACACAAGTTATTTAATAGATCGGTTCTTAATGTCATGGCTCAAAATAACCAAACGCTGGCAGCATCGCTTTCCTATACTATCTAGGTAACGGAAATTCCAGACTTGTTAGCAAACGAATGCATAGGAGCTACCGGATGCAGGTTTATTAAACGCCCTGATTTGATACATTGGCACGTATCCTGACCCACAATAATTGCGAGCGTTTTTTCTGGTTTAGCATACGTACCTTGTACCAGCCGAAATAACAGAGCGATTAGCTCACACACTTCACGTATACCCTTACCAGACCGCGTCGCAGCAGAAACTTTTATAGTGAGCAAACCGTGTAATTGAGCCAGCCTTCGCACTTCAGGCAGCATCTAACTACGTTGCCAATTCTCTATTCATTCAAAGAAAGTGAAACATATGTAACGGGTAAAGCGATTTTGACAGAACGACAAAAAAGTTCCTAGCGTTCTACAGAATTCATCCATGCTTTGAGACACCTGGCTTATCTTTCGCCCGTCCCTATACCTGAGACTTACAGGCGGGAGACTGGCGGTCCGTAACTGGACATGACAAAACAATCACGTAGGTTACACACGCGCTATCTGCGGTGTTCAGGAGCAATACGTTTAATTCCTCAGTGTCAATCAATGAGGACAATTATTGCAATAATTAGAATCAAATATTAGCCTCTTATCTTTTGTTGTAACAAGTGTTTTCTAATCGTGGACAATACGATCATGATTTACCCGCCGCGAGTTACGGATGACCGCGAAGCGGCCGATGGATGGGGCTATAGAGGAAGACCGCGTTCGAGCAGATGCGTTGGATAAATTCTGGCTGCATTGGTGGCAATCAATAGAGCTCTACAAACCCCCCTAGGAATGAATCGGCTGATGATGAGGAATCAATCGTCGAAGATGGCCGCTGTGCATCTACCGTTTTTCGCAACGTTTACATCTATTTTTGCATAGATCTTCGAAATCATCTTCTCGCTATGGCTATCAAGGGCTTGTCGTCCATACCAGAGGATGCAACCGAGGTGGGTCTTGCTGAACTTACCTGGTGTTTCTACCTCTAACAGACCTATAAAACGATATTGTCATTTTTATGCCATAGTAACCATTCGTCGACGGTGATATTTGATCTAGCGATGGCCGCAGGGCCATGGTGTTACCATGGTACCGCACACGAAAAGTTACACATTAGCCAGACCACGCCATCCTCACATACCTCCACTAGTGGATTATCTAATTTAACCAGTTTGCAGTGCGTGCCGCTGCTGAGTTATCTACAGATAGCACCAGGTGTGGTAAATACTTGCAGAATCTGCTGAGGCCCAAGCAAGAAGTTACCTTATCATTGTTTTAGCACAAGGCCGTCTGTATTATTAGCATTAGTATCCTTCATCTCGTGTTACTGCGGACGCGGCCCACCCACGAAATGTTATTTGAAGCCTTTCTCGCTAATCGCTGTTGAAGGAAAAGCAAGTTACCTAGTTCCGTTGTATCATTTGCGTTCACTTCGCTGACATGGAGGCCCCAGCTTTACGTTGCGTGCAATGAGGGGCTTCATGAGCAGAGAGAAACTCTCATGTAGCACACATTGGCTGCTAATAATAATAACTGATCGCTAGAAGATGGGACATATACATCACTGCAGCCAGTCGACTTTTGCAAACGAAGGGTCGTATCGCCCGCGTTTCTTTCGAGAGAGTGTTGAACTAGTCGTGGCGTATTCGTATCTACACAGGTAAGTGTTCACCGTATCGTATTGAGTGCTGCGCCGATCTTATTCGATGAGCCCTGGCTGACTAGTGGTGGTCCCGAGTCAGCGAGCTTTTTCAACAATGTTTCAATTTAAAGCTTCGTTCAGTGGGGACCGACCGGCCGATCGACCGACAGATAGATAGATAGATAGACAGACAGACAGACAGACAGACAGAAAGACAGACAGACAGACCGACCCATCCTGCGCGTCGGGAAAGTCTCTTATTCACTGATTGGAAGCTGGTGAATGCGAAGCAGCAGGGTAGGGCGAATCACAGCGGATGAACCATGAACCACAGAGCAAAAGGCCGCGGGCGTGGAGCTTTCAATTTAAGGAGTTAGTGGGTTTCATCAGCTGCTCCCATCTTTCGCGTCGAGGCTGTAGTGCACTCTGACTGGTCATAGCAGCGACCGTGACACACTAATTGGTGCTCCAAATGCTCGAGTAGAAACACGAAAAAAGCAGACTACATTACATACCACTGACTAAACTGTAAACAGTTATTACAAATTCTACTTAATCTTTTGGGCTATCTATCTCATTATAGTACTACGATTTTGTTAGGAAACTACGAAAACTATTTTGCGAGTGAGTTTCGTTGATGCTTTTTCATTGGTCGTTTATTCTTGGACTCTTTAGTTGGAAACGCCAGAATTGATTCTCATATCAAGTGCTCGTCTAGCAATGTCTACGGCGCGGACTTGCCGGGGATTCTTGTCCGCTCGCTTCTCTCTCTCTCTCTCTCTCTCTCTCTCTCTCTCTCTCTCGTTAACTCCTCGTCTCTCGGTCGGGTTCCTGCTCAGACGTCTCACGTCATCTGCAACGCACTACTAGCATAGACTAAGCCAAAGGCGGAGAAAAACGTGGACGTGGACGAAGCCGAACCGAATGGACCAAGTCAGTCACCTCTAATTGCCTAATTGTGGGGGCAGGAAAGGGGCTAGTGCAACTCGAGTGGCACTGGCCCTAAGTGCGGCAAGGAGAGCCGATGTCGGCGAGCAGCAGGTTGGATTCACCAGAACCAGTCAGCAGCTGCGAAGTGTTGTCCTGTGGATTTCGTCCTGGGCTGTCTTGAGTAGCAAAGGGATGCAAAAAGAGTAAGAGAACTGATGGGATCCTTGGGAGTAACAGATCCCTCTTTTTTCTTTCTATCTAGCTCGACCACTTCATTGACCCCTTATTTTCCTCACGTCTCATTGACGGTGTCTAGGGGCAGTCGACACCAGCGCCAGCGGCCTGCAATAATCTTGTCCCGCAGCCAAGTGTCGCAGCCCAACTCGTCTTCATCTCGGCCTTCTGTGTCCGACCAACAACCAACCCGTATCTGCTGCCTGCTGTTGTGCTCTCGATTGTGTGGGTAAGAATGGGTGCGTATCATTGCCTGGTCGATTCTGTTCGTCTTGATTCTGTCTCTGCAGGATCAACTCAGAGACTCCAACAAAGACTTTAAGAGAATCGAAGATTAGCGGTTGCTAAAATTTAATTACTTTCGCCCGGCGGCGCAACCACCATAGTAGCCGCGGTCTTACCCAGAGAGCGTGCAAGAGGGCGACTGTCATCGTCCGTCTGCGTTCGAAACACAGGCACGCCTGTTTCGGAGACAGCCATGATGTGACAACGAAGTGCTGATTCGAACCTGCCACACCCTGAAAAAGACGACGTAAAAGAAAGAAAACTGTGAGCTGGGTATAGAATGAAGGCGTCTGGGTGTGGGTGTGGGCGATCTTACTTAGCCTCGTGGCGAACTGCACTGACGAACTATGAGAAGCAGAAAAAATCGACGAAGATTACACACAATTAGGACCGCAACTTCTTGGTGGAGTTTTGTAAACGATTCGAACTAGTTGAGTAGATATATCAGTCAGTGCCATGTCAAGCAAAGGTGAACGTACCCCATATATAGCGTCTAGACGATAACGATCAGAAGGATGATGACGCTCTTTGTGACGATGATTAGCATCGATGCGGATTCGTCACAAAACTACGATACTTCACTACGTTTAGCTGTGATGACTCAAAGCGTTTTTGGCTGTGACGCCTGCGAAATACAGGGTGTTTGAGCCACAAAGGTAACGAATTCGCTTTTGCCTCGTCGTCTTGCCATTCAGCTGAACCCGCCCTGCGTTCACTGTCATAATGAACTATTAATTACTATATTATGATATATGTTCTATGCAATCACAACGAAAATTATGACTCTAATAGGAATTATTTTAGGCGACCGTCTTCGGTGTCTCCAACTCCCTCTGCACCCTCTTGTACATCCGCTGTTCATCGGGACCGAATAATGAAATAGAGGTCAAAGCTCATTTTCCAGGAAGGAATATTTATCGACGCCTTCCTTTGTAATCTACTACACAACAATAGCTGTATTCCCCTTCCCTTATTTCTATGATTATTACTGCACAGTATTTTCGATCACATTTTCGACTTCGACTACCCACGTTACCATATGGTAGCCCCATCCCGCTGTCTCTTCTGGCAATTTCATCAAAGCGCCTTCGGCCGTATCACTTATACTCGTGTATATATATATATATATGTACCTGGTGCGAAGCACAGGTGTACGACGGAGCTAGTGAAAAAAAAAAAAAAAAAAAAACTATTACGGATATAGAAGAACATTTATTTTGGAAGCTAGCTAATTCATATTAGCAGCAGTGGAGGACGCCTGATGTTGTGTTTGGCATAGTCGACGGATGATGCTGTATAGGGCGCGCTCATCTCTATAAACGTCCTGTTATCTGACGGTCCTGTTATTGCATCTTCGAATAGGAACCACCGAAAGCCTTAACGGTGGCTCCCTTTTTTTCGTCCTAAATGCCGCTGCTGCTGTTACCGTCATGGTCGTGAGCTGCCGTTGCCATCGCACCGAAGCCTACCACCGCTAAGACGTCGACGATGGTGTTAATTAAGCTGCCGATGCTGAAGGTGCTAGAACGCCCTGAACTCCTTCATGCACTTTCGCCCGTAAAAGTGCTTTGCCTCCCATAGCAACTGTTGGGACGAGCCGCTGAACTTTACACGTACATTATTAATGCGTCACCAGAAAACGAAATGCGCATAGGTGAAACGTCTCCATGAATACATACAATTATCTATTAAAATTGGTCGTTGTTTAGACTTTCTCATGTTCTATAAAAATAGCGTTGAAATTTTTAATTGATTCAACGGAGAGCGCTTTATTATCTTTATTACGCATGGTTGTTATCATGGTTGAGTTTTTATTTGAGTTCTCTATTGAGGCGCGCCCGCTAAAATCAGATGCAGAACTAGCTGAAAGCTGGAACAAAACACGCGAAGCTAAATTGGCATAGGTTAAGTCTTGAGGAAACTTAGCTCGATGTCTTCCCAGACACTCAATACTATTGTTATTAAATTCGGGCCGGATTTAGATGCGTATATTTTAATCAAACGAATTCCGGCCCTTCCAGTGAATCGTCAACACTAAATTTGTAATTAAATCTGTAAAACAGATCGCCAACTCCAAGTTCATTGAAACGCTGCCGCATGGACAATAATAGGGCGACATTGTTTTAGCGCACAATGTGCAAGCGTCAAGCCTGTCGTTAGCCGACGCCTTGCGCTTTTGCCAGACCGAATAAGGGTTCTAGTTGATCTTATGATGATTGTGTGCGATGCCAATATACTACTTGTACTTACCGTGCTATGTGCTGGTGTCCCAACTACCCTGGCGCATACCCATCAAATTTCCACGGCCCCGCTATTTGTCCGTCACTAGAATCACATCCGAAACAAAGCGATCATTTTTGCTTGAAAAATGGCGGCTGTTCGCGGTAAGTAGGACTGATTTAATGCTGTACCGACTTGGCCTCTGCCTTCTGCGCTGGGGCTGCAGGCGAAAAAAAAAGCAAGAAAAATCCAAGACGCTTCAGTACTAACAGCATTGGCAATAGCCCACGAAAAAGCGGGCCACCCCAACTGGCATCTTCGTTCTTGGCTAACTTGCCGACTCAGCGTAGCTCACACAGCAAACCAGTGAGTCGATACCAGCAGCAGGACGATATTGACGAGTTCAGACCCGAAACCTAGTGGTGTAAGGCCGGGCCAAAGCGATTTGAGTAAATCCAAGACAAGCGCAGTTAGCTCGTAAAGGTGCCACATTGTCAAACTTTGTACGACACAAACGATAGAATATACGAACGGATGATAAAGAAATGAGCGGCTAAGGTAGGCAGGCGGTCACTGGCCTGCATTGTGACCGCTACAGGACCGGGCGCAGGCCATCGTCGTTCGTATCGTTTGCGCTTTACGGCGCGTCTCGAAGCTTTGAATAGCTTCACGGTCGCGGCGGTGCTATAATAGTTCTCTTGCTGCTGCTGCTGCCACTGATTCCCGGACTACTGATATCGTCTCCGAGCTGATCTGAATTGGCGACTGGCTCCCATAGTACCCTCTGGCTACTTGTTTCTATTGCACAGACATAGAGTCTATGTGCTGGGCACACGCATGGGCTCAAACATTAAATGCTTGCAAATCTTGCAGATTCACTTCACGTCAACCTTGACAGCTCCCAGGCGAACAAAGTCGTTTTTGTCTTTCTCATTCTCTCGCTGCTCGCGCGCGTCCTCCCTCGATATATACGAATGTGACTCATCAGAAGGCAGAGTAAATAACGTTAGATATTGGAATACCAACGAGTCATGCACCTGCCGACCGCTTGAGTGTTACGAGGTCGATGGTCTGGCTAACACACGATAGTATTTTCAAGTTCTTACAGGCGGAACCTATCGCTAGTAATACTTTGTTCTCGAACCGGCATGCGGATGAGTGTACAATGTTTTGTGGGGTTCGGAGTTCTACGTTTAAAATGGCAGCCGCGGTATAATATATTTGAAGCTGGCAAATGGTTCCACAACGAACCAATGAAGTCATAGATATCATAATATACGTGCAATCTGAGCACATTTGCCTATACCTTTCAGATGTGAATTTATTGCCGAGGTTCTAGAATTGCACTTGCGATGCTTTTTCCCTAGAATGGAGGAAAAGGCCATTGTTTTATGAATGTTCATTGGATTTCTCATCGCCGAACGGGTCACGTTTCATAATCCTAAGGCGCGCTTATGCCTGTCCGTCAGCGAAGCCTAAATGTTACATCATTCTAGCCGTCCGGCGCTAACCAATGGAGTAACGGTCAATCTCCTGTCGCAGGAGCTAATGTAAGTAGAATTCCTGATACAACTGCAATACTGTCTCGTAAGGCATGACAGTTCACCGTAGCGCAGAACCGAAATCCATTCTTTTCACGCCGAAAACCGAGAGGTGGTTTACAGGGTTAGGGGAGTACATTGAAGGCCATAACTCTCGTTAAGAAAGCTTTTCGAACGAAAGCGCGAACGGCAGCAGAAAAACCGCTGCCGAAGGATGCGACGCCTTCGCTTCCGATGTCCTTTCTTGCATGAACGTCGATTTGTTCACACGAAGTAAAAACCTGACCGCACTTAGCAGCCTCGGCCTTTTGCCGCTTGCTAGTCGCACAATTGAGTAAACCAAAAGGAACCCATTTCTCTCCGCCTCTGGGGGCGTATGATTTGCCGTGCGCCCTTTCGTAAGAAGAAAACAGCGGGCGAGGGGGAAGGGGTCATAGTTGCAGAAAACGGTTGTTGTCTCTCACACAGTGCTAGGCTCTCGTTCAATGTCAGCTTTGTTCAGGCTGGTAACACCGCGAGGCGCTAGGGGCCTGCGAGAAGAAAAGAAGAACAGTGAAAAGCTAGATTGAGCCAAGTGAGCGGGTGGTGGACCAATAAAAGCGGCAATGCACTGGTGCAGCGCAGTTTTAGCCATGAGCCATCTATGTAAAGAGGGCGTCATGTGTAAATGCTATGTACGCCCACTGGTCTCTTTCTTCATCTCTAACATGTCCTCCAGTCAGAATGACCAACACGCGGATGTCGTTGTCCAGCTTGGGGAATTCGAAAACGGGGATATCACAACGACGATACCGGTGAGGGGGTATGCCGCTGTGACGCGGTATCTGCTGACGCTAAATGTCTCTGGGCACAAGACATTTTGAACTTAGCAGCAAAAAGGCAAGAAGCTCCTTGATTCCTATTAAGGCATTAGACAAAACACGAGGCTATGCTATTTCATCATGTGGCGATTCCGCCTTACGCACCTATAAAAAATTCTATCAATATGTAATATAATAAATATATAAAAAAGATTGGGTTATTTCGTTAGAGACAATTGCGTTAATCTCTACATAAATAATCTACACAGAACTTTAAGTTAGCAGTTCAGTAAACCTACTACTAGCCTACGTTCACGTGCCTTCATAAACAAAATAGCTCATTGTAAAACGTGAATAATAATAATAATAATATTATAGGGCAAGTTGGCTAGGTGTTCCAACGAAACGACTCAGATCTGACTATTTTTATTGACTTGATCCTAATAAAAGGACGCCAAGTGACTGTCATTGCAGCAGTAACTGTCAACATTATAAAAAAAATCAGCTTAATACCCGTATCGATTCTCAGAATCGCTTTGTAACTTTATAGCTAATATTATTTTTATTATTATTATTTATGTTATTATTATCCATCGAAGTGCAGGCCTTCCATTATATGAACGTGTACTATTCTATAAATAGGATGCCAGGCCGAATTGTACGGTAGGCGCTAATATCTAAGGAAAATAGGTTTCTGTCGCTACGACGGCGCTGCTGAAACCTAGAACGGACATCTCTATCTAAACCACTTGTTTTGAGTCCCTCACAAACGGCAGGTAATTACTTAAAGCTTACACATGGACCCGGTCATTTAGTGGCTTGACATTTACATGGGTCGACAAAAATAGGGCAAAATGAAAGTTGTATTAATATGTTACCCGACAGCATCCAGACGCTTCGTATGTTAATGCCATTGATGATAACGAAACATTAGACTTGTTAGAAACTAATAACTCTAACGAACTAGATACGGAATAATGATGGCTCTTTCATGTATTCAGATGTGAGGACGAGCCTTATACCTACCCCATGTCTATCCGAAATGTTAAAACGAGAATCATTAATCCCAAAGCATCAGTACTGATACAGAGTTATTTAAAAATCTGCTCTTATCTGACTGGATTGCTGTTCGTCTGGGCTCAGCTGCCACAAGTCACTGAATACCGCGAACACTCGCTGCCGGGTAGAGCAAGTTGTCCATTGAGACGTCATCAATATATGACGTTGAATATGTCTAATTAATATGGCAATAACAAATACGTGTAATTCCTATTATACTTCGCTTTGGGTTATCATGTGTCTATCAGAATTCTCACCCCTTAGAGGTTGGGGGACTCGAAGATTTTGTTAACTCAATTATCAAATTATATTCGCCAGTCTATGCATGACACCTCCATTGCCTTTTTCAATCGATCGCCTTCGTGCGCCTGCTACGGCTGCCAAAAGAAAGCATTGGACGTCTGCTCTGTTTGTCTGCGCGATCTGACCGCCCCCGCCACTGGCCTTACAAATCGATTGTGCCGTCAATCGAGGTCGTTTCAGAGGCACTCGAGGGTAAGCGTGTTGGAAGGGAAATGGCTGGAGAGCACTAGGGCAGCTGATAGTGGGGATGACGGGCGACACCGAACACCCCGTTTTAACCCCCCTCCCCGCCCTTCTTTCTCTCAACACTGGTAGTGATAACAAGAAAAACTAGCGCGAGGTCCTCCCCTGCCGCTTATCAATCAGCTTAATAATAAAGCCCTCCCTTCGGAGAAAACGCTTCGTCAAGGACTTAAATATAATAGTTTGCGCCGCAGGCAAATCCGCAGTGGTCGTAGTCGAAATTGTGTTGTACCGTAACGATATTTGCTGAATATACATAGACTTATTTGACAACGGGTAGTATCATTGGTTGGGCTACTCTTAATAAGCACTTGCTTTATCAGCGTCGTCGCAGTCAGTCCTGTCGTATTAGCACTTTCTGGTCGTTTAAAATTACGTCTACATAAATTGTATCGTACATAATAGGCTTCTCCACCGCGTTCGAGATATGGTAGTTTGCTATGTAATGCACGCTGCTGCTACTGTGGCTATTGTTGTTACACGTTGTTGTTGTTACACGTTGTTGTTGTTGTTGTTGTTGTTGTGTCATCGTCTCTTGACATCTAATTCATTCAGGGTAAAATCGATGGAATCGAGATTAAGTACAACAAGATGAGTCACTCGGCGACAATTAAAGGAGATCTGGCCCTTGCCTTCTCGATTGGTCGAAGGCATAACAGCCCGCCAAAGAAACCTAGAGCATTAGACAAACGGCGCGTCGGCGATCAAAAGATTCAGTTCTACGATTTGGCATTATATCTCTACAGCAGCCCTTGCTAATTTGATGTTGTCGACAGCGCTCAGAGATCGGAAAAAACTGGATCGGAGCACAATAACAACTACGCGCTCACACAGTGTTTATGGGACGGAACAGGTTATGTTGCATTCTGCTACTACCGCCATTGTTGCTGTCCCTCTGCTCAGACACTGCTTGTCCGCTCATATCAGGATCATTTACATATTAACGACGTACTGACGGAGCCTGATCGATCAAAAAGCAGGGAAAGACATTAATCTCCGAAATGAGCTAATTTACCATAAATGAATCTCTTCTTGGAGGAGCAGCGTCATGTCTTGTCACTCATGTGCTGTGATGTTAATAGTACGCCATATCTCGATTCTTCAGTCTTCGTTTGTGCGCGCATCGCGTGGGGTCAGCGTCCCGTTCCTGTTTGAGGTGATTTCTATATGCCTAATGTATTCATATCGTAAAAGTATAAACATTGATTAAGAATTCTACTGCTTTTGTACACTAACCTTTGTCCGAGTAACGTTACCGGTACAACGCGACGTATCGACGCTTTTCCATGTGTCGACAGCAAGACAAAACCGTACAAGCGGGCTATTTATTGAACGAAACACCACTCAGACATTATACGAATATTGGTTTTAATCTGTACGATCCTTAGTTCTTATTATCGGTAAGGCTCGTCAGTGCCGGATGGATCGGAAGTGTTCGATACCATTTTTATACTCTGAATATTATATTCTGAACGTCGTCTATCATTGCTCGATATAACTGAGTTGTAGTACTTCTTAGCTTTTTGTCTCATTCGACTTTTCTTCAATATCCTCGAACACGAGGCACAGCCAATCCAGAATCATAACATACCGAAATTCAGCTTACTTTCTATTTAGTTTTACTGGGCTTAAGTGGTCCGTATTCGCGTGCTTCCCCACTCGTTTTCCCTTCAACTAATCGTGTTTCATGTTGCTTTTTAATCCTCAGCTATCTCGTCAGCGTTTTCGTCACCATGGAGTTTCGTTGCTCTGGCTGTTTAACTCTAGCAGACAATCTGACAGGGCCACTATTTCTACGAAGAACGCTATAGAAGTGAGGCGCGAATGCTGAGCATAGCGCGTAAACATGTCATCGCACACATCAAGCATGCCATCATCAACAATCTCGTCACCACAATAGGGCCGTTTCGGCGTCAATCTTCCGTCGTTGCTTGAACAAGCTCATAACAGCTCCCGCTTCGTGAGCCAGCAGCATAGAACAGGCTTAACTGAGTCCTGTTTACTGATTGACTGACTGACTGACTGACTGACGGACGGACGGACGGACGGACTGTTGTCGTCGTCGTCGTCGGACTCATTTCTCTACTGCTTGTCGTATAGCTACAACCGTGGCACCGCTCCCCGGTTCTTTACATCGCTGCTGCTGGCGTTCTCATAAATGAAGCAGCAACACTGGAGATAGATAGCAGAAGCAGCAGCCATCAATACAAGCGAGAGCACTAAGACACACACATACACACAAGCATAGCCCAATCGTCACCACGGCTTAGCATAACTTAAGCGTCACCTCATAGCTGTCGGTGGCCACCCTGTCGGCAGAAGCCGTGGCCGCCGGCCTGCGCTCTGCGCCAGCTAGCGGCATTGAAGGTGTCTTAGTCGGTGTCTATGACGGCTCGTTTGATGGAGGCGGCCAAGTGGAAGGTTATTTGCTTTCGATACGCTCCACCCTGAGCGCTCCGATCGTCGCCTATCACCCCCCGTGCCGGCAATACCCTCCATTAGACAGACGGACCTCCCGGACACGAGGCGACAGGACGAGCCTAGATGATGACGGCTCGTTTTACTCGTTCTTTTTCTCTCCATATCTTTATCTTTACATATTCCTTTGCATTATGGAGCTGCGCTAGCTGAGACAGACGCGACAAGTTACTGGGGCACGCGGTGTTTTCTACACGCATGGAGACGAGTAGAAATGATTGACTCGACGAGGATGGTGATGAGGAAGACATCTCTAAGCTCGATGTGGATTGAGAAGCATGAGTGATAGAGAGAATGATTTCTCGAATTTGCAGTGCAGGTTTCGATAATGGCAGCGCCAGGAATCATTCGCGGTGTAAATGAAGAGAAGGTGAATGGAAAGGGAGAATTTAGCCGCACCCCTAAAGGGGGGTATTGGTGGCACATTTAGAGGCTTGGCGTGATATCAAAAGCGATCTAGCACGAACATCTGACAGCTGATAGCTAACTGAGTACAGAGTAGAGTCATTGAGCGGCAACTGCTCATTGGAGAACTGGTTTGTTTAGGTTTTTATTTGCCTTTTGCATTGCATTTCTATATGCAAAGGAAGGTTATTGTCGTTGAGAACTAACGGTTCCACTGGAACTATCGGCATGCGCTAATATATATTTGTCTGACCGACCGACTGGCTGGCTGGCTGGCTGGCTGGCTACTTGTAGAAAACGAAAAGGCACAGTGCGCCCTTTTACGATAACGTGTGCCTCTACGAAATCATAATGCTACACTATGTTGCTGCCTACTGCACTTGCAACTTATTATTGACAGTAACCGTGTACGTGCTAAGCATATGGGCAAAATACAACTAAATTAAGTTATTATTTTCTCATAGTTTCACGCCACGCTACGCTACGCGCCTATCATCTTTAGCGGCAATCTGTTTTTCAATTGTGGCTCGGCCATAGTGCGGTGTGATATTGTATCATGACATATCCTGTGCACGTTCCTCTGTTGAAGTGCTGCGAGAGGCAGAGCGCCTTAATAGAGCTGACGGACATCGCTGATGGGGCTCGAAGCCGCGGAGCGCGAAGGCAGCAAAGCGGCTGTCGATAGTCGGAACACAGTTGCTTGGACTAACATATGGAGTATGCTTCCTAGCAAGCCAGCATTTCTTGGCTTCCTCGTTGCTCCCTTCGGCCGTACTTCATTCTATTATATATGGTCTAGTTCGCTTCTTTGCTAGGCCTATAGCTTCTTTCGCGCCTTCTGCTTCTCTCCGTTTTTCATTTCCTCTCCATATTTTCGCCCAGTTTCGTGATGGACTTGAGTGACGGCTCATGACAAGCGAGTTGCTTTAGCCTCAAAATAGCGGGGCTTCCAGTAACAGCATTTGCTCGGAGCGACTATTGGACAGGGAATGGCTACGCGTTAGCTCATGGGACATTGACCGCCAGAGCTGCCGAAGAATGATCCCAACTCATATGTATAATATTATCTACTGTTTAGATAGATTGATTATGTGGACCTATATGTTACGTAGCGCATGGCTCATGTGCATGAAATATCAGTGCAGTAAAGTGGGTGTGAATGCATAGCAACAATTGTATTATTACTATTATTACTAATGTATGTTGAATAGTTTAGATAGCATTACGACAACGCTTGTGGCCGTCATGACTTTTAAAAGTCGTCCGTATGCAATCTGAGCAGGATGAAATGCCGACCATATTAGATCTAGGAAATATATGAAGTACGTTTTAAAGGGAAAGCGAAAATTATAAAAAGTTACACAAGGTCACGCTTTCGCGCAAATATGCTTTCAAGAGTTTCGTACAGAAGCGTCTAAGTTGATATCGAGTGCAGACACTTTTTACATTGATGATGTGTGTAAATATGCGTTGCTTTTCGCAAAATAGGACCAAGAAACGACACAGGGCAACGTACGAACAAGTTCAAGGAGAGGCAATTGTCGGAAATGGGTGGAAGCTACAAGGCGAAAAGATGGAGGCTGGCACGGAGAATGTGGGGTTGACATCCCGGAGGTTTGAGGTAAAGAAACTGCCCTCTCACAGCGGTAGTTCTATGCAGCTGACTAAGTACGCCCAGGAGGGTGGAGTACATCAAGATCTAGTGGCATGCTTTTGGCCGATGCTATGATGATATTCGCATTGGTCGTGAGAACAGGAGGCAGGACATGTTTTGTCGTTAGCAGTCAGTGGTAAGGAGAGATCAGAGATGAAGTATAAAAGGCACGGAGACTGAAGCAATGAATGGCTACTGAATTGTAGCCAGTCGTCGCTGCAATTAATTCGATTAAAAACGATCTAGTGCCGATATTGTTTTTGGCAGACGATCAATAACTTACCAACAGCTGATCGACCGCTAGACTAGTTCGCGATCCACGGTAATGACCCTAATAGGTTTGTATTGATATCGGTTTACGTGTGATCGCCAGCTCTGTCTACTGAATCGCGAATTCAACGTAAATAACGCCTTCTGTTTTATTCATCTGCTCTGAAACCCTTACTTTAATTGCAGCAAATTTTCTTAACTAACCGTTCCCGAACCGTATATATTTGGGTAACACGCGAGGAATTAGATGTTTAAAGCGCATAGCCGACGAAAAAAACTGTATAATGCCCACTAAAGTTATGAGGAGATATTTCGGGTTATTACAAAATGTCTTCGCCAATGGTATGATTCACTTCAAAGTGGATATCAATCCTAATTCCATTTTAATTGGTTAAGTCTTCTACATACCAACGATGGTCTCGTGGCGCCGCATTTGAACGCTGTTACACATGTGCTTAGGTGTGCATGTATTTGAGTAACGACATTATATGTGAATATCTATCCCTTTGTATAAATGTGTTCGCTCTGATAAGCTGTGCTGAATACACAGCTTACTCGAGTCAGAAAATATCTGATCCAATGGCGTCTGGTTAGGGAAGCCAATAAAGAGTCCATCCGCTTGGCTGGTTTCTCTCTGCAGCCTCCATACACGCACACACAAGACACTCACACTGATGCCGTAGTCAAATGGGTACACGTTGAGCCGTGTTCTAACGATCGGTACTGAGGTGACTCACAGTAGCAGAAGCATCGGTGACGAGCCGTGAAATTGACCAATCTGCATCGTTCTTACTGTCTGCTATGTTACTTAAAACCCCCTTAGCACTCTCCATAACTCCTCCAGAATGATTCAGACTACGGACTACGATGAATAGCCGCTGAATTGGGCTTCGCTTAACCCGCAGCAGGAACAGATCTGGACAAGTAAAACTATGTTCCGGACGCAGATATGCGCTTGTGTTTTCTAATTGTTTTACAGTTCCGAAGCGCTGCCGTCTACCTTTAACGCTAAAAGACATCCGTTTGCCAACTTTTCAGCCGGCAGGTCAATTACGTCGACAATCTGCTAGTCGCCTGAACCGCCCGATGGCTCTTTTATTTGAGGTCGTAGCCTGTGCCAGGGGGCAATAGGGTTCAGGTCACTTGTCTTTGGATAAAAGTGACAAAAGATACGGGACAGCGGTACTTGCCAAAGCAAATAGGGGAGCGACTGCGCCATGGCCAACGGCCATGCCTAGTCGCTGTCTTTACGCTCTGCACAATCTCTAGCGACGAATGTATTTGTGACTACGGTGTGACGGACCGGCCAGTGCGAGCTGGTCTGCCAGTCGTCTAGCCACACCTAAATTCAGGTTTAGCTACCAAGCCTCCACAAGGGTAAGGCGTCACGTGGGAATTTTGAGGTACAAACTATGCGACCACTCTTATTAACAACCGGGGGGCGCGGAACATTAAAAGAAGGGATACAGAGAGGAATATCGTAAACCCCCTGCGGCGCACGGTATAATACGCCTCAGCGCCTTACAGTGTTGACAACTTTGTTCCCACCAGATTGCAGCTGTCTGGGAACTAATAGAAATACTACGTAAAGCTAGAGAGGCGACGAAAAGACGGTAGCTTCGGTCATTGCCACCGCATAACCCCACATACATGTACTCATACAGTTGGACATCACTCAATGTTATAATTTAGTTTAAGTTATACTAAACTGCTGTCGTCGTCGTCGTCGTCGTCGTCGTCGTCAGGTTGTAATTACTGCTTTGACGCGGGTCTCGATGTTGCTGAGGCGAGCCTGTATTTATACGCATCCAAAATTGTAAAAGAAAAGCATAGTACAATTGTTCAGTGTGTATGATCAGAGTCACGAAAAACATAGTGAGTACTAGAAGTCAAACCGTATTAATCTGCGAATTTCCATCGTCTAGTATCCGCTTTATCTGTGTGACAAAAGCAACGAACTGGAAGGACAAATGCTCATTTAGAAACAAACGGTGTAAATACACAGACAGGCACAGCCGAGCCTCCGGAATATATGTATAGGCTATACAAAGAAAACTACAGCTAATTTCAGTACTATATTGTCATAACTATATTCGAGAAATTCTAGTTTTGTTGCCGGTTGACGGAGTTGTCCGTAAGAATCCCTCGTGGATATTTATGTGGCGAGTTAATATGGGTCAATATAATAATAATAATAATACCTGACGCGTATGAAGCGGTACGTTGTTCTTGAGATATATTATTGACTGTCCTATAGAATCACATCTAAACCTTGCGTGACTATCGAAGTTCCCTACATACATTTTTATTCGCTTCGTCAATCAATTGTCTATCAATTAGCAGTTGATACCTAATATTCTTCTCTTAAGCATTTACTTCTTCAATCCATGAGAATTTTGTGTCTAACATCTTTAGCCAACTTGTCAACTTACTCCGTAAGTTCGACTCGACCTTTTGTATTTGCCTCATCGCCTCGTGTGCACTGTTCGCAGTTATAGAGTACCAACTGAAAATCTTCGTTATCTTCTGGGTCGACCCATGAACACGGTGACAGTTCTTTCACCGAGAGCGTAATATCTCATCGTAGTTGTTCTTTGTCAAATCGTGCTTTCTTTCATCTTCACACCTTCGTTCGGTTCTATGCCGATGCCAAGGAGCCAGCATACATGTGACTGGGAAGGATTTGACACGTAGGGGGAGATAGAGATAACCTCAAAGGGAGAGCTCAGAAGCATTTGCCGTGTGGGAGTTAGAAGTAAATAGAAGCAAAGGTTTATTCGTTTCAGTCCAGCGGAAGGCCAACAATCACGTGTGAGACGAAGGTGGACTCGAAAAACCGTCGGCAGAAAGAGCAAGCATACAGAGCGATGGGAAACAATGACGAAGTAATGCAGGACACAGCGTCTAGTAGAATAAACCAGGAAAGGTCTACAGTCCTATTATCTACGCGAAGAATAGTGTCCGGGAAAAAAAAAAACAATACTGTGAGATCAGCTAATTGCACGACTAGTAGGTGGAAATGACTTGTCCCTATAGGCTAGGAGTTATTTTGGCAGAAATATGCCTGATTATTATCTAGAGTGTATCGAAAAAATGGCAGTGATTCATTCTGGAATTAGTTGTCTGCTTCATTCTCTTATAAATTTTATGTGTATTTATACCAATTATAGAAACATTACATGTACATCACATCCATGAAAAATTGGAACGTATAAATGATACGGGGTCTTTTTTTTTTGTTTTTTACGGTCTGTGCGGTACTTACGCCGGCTATAAACTCCATAATCTAAATATATACTAGAATTAATAGTGACTGATCGCACAATTTGTCGATATTATACTAGTCGTATATGTTTACCGTTACGAGTTATTAGTCTCTAGGCTGACGACAGTCAACGAGTAGTCGGTACTGTCGCCAGCGTATTTCTCTGCCTCATAGCGTGCAAAGCTGCTTTTCTAATATCTAGAGTATCTTCGTTTGTGAGCATTTCGGCCTCGTGATTGCTTTATTCTTTAGATGGGTGGGCAATGCCGCTTCGCTAGGATGCCTTTCTTAAGTAGGTGAAGTTTGCTGAGTCTCTATCCTGAGTTGTTCCATAAAGATTGGCAACAGTTCCGGCGTCGCTAGCGCCGACCATCGCGAATGTCCTTACGGGAAGTATAGAGGCTGGAGGGATTTATAGCGGCGAGTTGTGGGTAACATAACAACAACAATATTAACGACGGCAACAACAATGCCCAGATCATCGAGCAGCAGCACCTCGTTCGTTCGAACAAGGCATTGTGAAAAATGGTGGGAAAGTTGGCTGTCTGGGAATAGTGCTGCTGGCACCGGATAGAAACGAAGCAACGAATTTGCTATTTGGATAGAAAGGACCGAAAACCTCCTAGACGTACCTCGTAGTGTTGTGTAGTGTCTGTGCAAGAAATACTTATTTTGTGGGTTGAGCAACGGTGGCGACCGCTAGCGAAATGCCGCTGAAAGCGGGATAAAGGATAGGAGATCGGAAGCATCAGAACACATTTTGAATGGAAGTATTATACGTCGCGACAGAAAGAAAGAAGTGGTGGAAGGCGTCGGGGGTGTCGTACCGACAATAGCTATTGGTACTGCCGAACATCGACAGACCGACGTCAAAGCGGATTTGTCAGGCGAGGATTTTACAGGACGTGACGACGAACCAAAAGCAGCACGAACAGGAAGGAGTCTACTTTTTCGTTTTTGCCACTCTACATTTGGCTTCCTATGGAACGGCAGTGGATGAAGTGACTGAGGAGTGGCTTCACAGCGCAACCTGGTCTGCGACACCGCCT
The DNA here is from genome assembly GCF_002443255.2 of Varroa destructor. Lineage (NCBI taxonomy): Eukaryota > Metazoa > Arthropoda > Arachnida > Mesostigmata > Varroidae > Varroa > Varroa destructor. Next base: position 15,826,447 of record NW_019211458.1, read on the forward strand.
CTGTTACGGGAGCAATACCGTACAACAGCACATAGTGGCATTGTATTATCGTGTTGATGAAGTTGAAATTTGTTGCTGGCGTTTATTGACACGGCTGAAAATTGTGCCAGTTGTCAGTCAACACCGTGCATCATGCCGTGGCCTAAGGCGAATTCTAGACCAAACCACTAACAGGAGCCTACTGTGTAGGTGTGTTTTTAAAACAACGGCACAGCATTGATGTTCGCGCGTAAACTGTCCCCGGCGATATACTGTTGGTGCGCCCCGAGCGATGATAAACTGCTAGGTATAATATAACAACAGTAGTGATAGCGTATTTTGATAAGGAGGTGGAGTGTTGTTCATCGACCCAGCTTACGCTGCTATCTTTCTCGACAATGGTCCTCGGTCCTCGGTCCTTTGTAATTTCCCGTCGATTAACGTCGAAAACAAAAGACGACAACCGCTATCGAAGAGAACTAGCAAATCTCCACTACTCGATTTTGGTTTTTGGCTGTGCGATGCTTGGTGTAGTTATGCGTGTATGTAGCTCGTGTGTAGTCGTTGGAAATCCCCTTACAGTTGATCTGCTTGCCCGATGCCCTCACTACCCCGCACAGGAACAGTGGAACCCGCGCAGGAAGAAAAGACTTACGAGTTGAAGAAAATGACTTACCCAACCCCGGCGCAATATTTCCAGCTACTTAACGGCACAATTGGTAGCAGCCGAAGCAGCAGTAACCATCCACGCTACTTTGGCTTCCTCATATTTGCCCTCTTTTTGCAATAGCCTCCTCGACCACTGTCGCAGCCGTCGCCTAGAATATCCGCGGCGCTTTCTTTCTCGTCTAAATACATACAGTTACTGCTCAGCCGGCATCTACTTAAGTCACCTCATTCGCTCACTAGCCCCCGACCGCAAAACACTTACTTATATTATTATTGCTCTTGCTGTTGTTGTCGTTATTGCCTCTCCATCCCCCGGCCCCTCAGACCCCTTGTTGTTGTTGTTGTTGTTGTTGTTGTTGTTGTTGTTGTTGTTGTTGTTGTTGTTGTTGTTGTTGTTGTTGTTGTTGTTGTTGTTGTTGTTGTTGTTGTTGTTGTTGTTGTTGTTGTTGTTGTTGTTGTTGTTGTTGTTGTTGTTGTTGTTGTTGTTGTTGTTGTTGTTGTTGTTGTTGTTGTTGTTGTTGTTGTTGTTGTTGTTGTTGTTGTTGTTGTTGTTGTTGTTGTTGTTGTTGCAAGCTGCATTCGTTCGAGCTGAGAATAGCAGGCTATGATGTTGCACTCGTCTATTGCTCTCATGTGTGCATGTGCACGCTTATACAACGTAGAGCCTTTCTGGCTTGAACGCTGTCCCGCTTTTCAATATTAGAGTTTCTACAGCAGGCACACAAACAGCTGCCCGACAGGAGAATCAGTGTACCATTATAGATATAATAGCCGACTTGTATGGAACTAGTAAACTGTAGTCCATATGCAGATTACGGCAAGGGATGACACATAGCTGACGATGGGCGTTGCGGTAACTCGTGATCGACGAGTAAAAATAGCACGTAACGCAGAAGTTTTCGTCAGATCTCTTGCTCGCCGGCTTCAGTCGATGCAGGAGACTCGGTCGACTGGATGTTATGGGCCTTTATCGACCAGGGGATGATGTCATCGATGCTCCGGACCAACAGAACAAAGTCTTCGACTAAAGATGTGTCGCAGTTGGACGACGACTCGCGAAGTGGGAGAATTCTGATCATTCGACGTTGTTTGTCATCTTGGTGCTATTGGTCATTGTTTTGATAAAAATTGCCGGTCGTCCATTGGCTCTATTGAACTCTATCGTAAGCACATTCGAGGGCTGTTGGCAGTTCACTATTGTGCAGTGCCGCTGGGTTCACAGCTTCGAGGCAAACGGCAGAAGTAGCAAGAGTAATGGGTCGTCCTTCAGCGGACTTTCTTTGGCATGCTTTCGATCATCTCATCTTGCTGGCCCACCAGCCAAAACTCTGAATTTACTGATCTGCTGTGAGCCTGGTGATCCGGACTCGATCCATGCTGGCTCTCTGTGGCGTCGCTTAGCGTCTTCTTTCAACGGTCAATTCATCTATTGCCCGTTGACTGTCCGTTGTTTTATGAAACCTGAATGCTTTTACCTATATTTGGATAGCGTAATAAGATTCTCTCGAGACGTCTGTTCTTTTTCGTGTACCATAGATATCTATGCTTGCAAATCTATAAGTGGAACGATCTATTATATTTACGACTACTTAGTATATATATGTCGTATACCTTATCGTTTATTGCCGCTGGTGGCTGCTACTAGCATGAGGTGTATTGGTTTGTGTGTTGTTATTGTCGTTTCGCTTTGGCTCTTCTCTTTGGCCGATGCTTTCTGGTACTCAGATGCCCATTGGCCCATGCCTGTACGCCTGCCCTCCATCCTTCCTGCCCCTTGAGATTATCTGGGCTTTCATTTCAATACGCAGCGTGTTGACGGGGAGACGACTGTATTGGGCTTCCCCAATGGTGGCATCCATTCTGCTTCTCTGTCCGCTTCAGCGGCGCTTGAACGCAAACGATAGATATACTTGACTTGTCTCCGTACAGCGACCGACATCCATTTTCGTCTGTGGTGCTTCTAGTGCTGGCACTAGCCGCACCAGCGGCGGTATCAGTAAAACGTCAGAAGAGCGTGCGGAAAAGAACAAGCGCAAACTGAGAGCAAGGGACAGAAGCGTAGGGAGATGCTTAGGCCGGCGGAAGCAGCGGCGCCATAGGGAGAAAGACAAAAAAACTGCTCAATCGAATGTCGTTCGATTGGTATGAAAAGATCAGGGCAACAACAGCAAAGAAAATCAATCAAACTCCTCAAACGGAAACATCTTCAGATGTTGATTCCTCTCTCATTCATCCCTTAAAACTGCGTGGTAACAGCGGTCGTGTTCCAGGACTGTTCCGTTACTAAGCTATTGTACCGTTGCGGCTGCGGTCTTGGTGCTAAGGCATGAAGTAGTACAACAGATGAAGCCGAATGAGTTGGACTAGCAGTCACAGAAGGAGCTCTAGTTTTGCTATAACCAACGTCACTTGTATTCTTTCTTCTGATCGGCTGGCGTAATGCAGCTATTGTGAATTTGCCAAACGTTCCAATCGAGCAGGAGGTCGCCAGTAGCAGTGAAGTTGAGTGCAAAGAGGTTAAAACGATTCAGAAGCTAAACAGAAGTAGCTTGCGACGCACAGAGTAGACAAAGTGGCTCGAAGATAACTAAAAAAATGTCTTCGTTCACTGCTGTCGCCAGTGATACTCACTCGAGGAGAACCGGGAAGCCGAGATTGGCGATCCCGTCTCCTCGACAATCTGCCGTCAACCAGGCCGCTTAGTTGGCTAGTTTAAAAAAAAAGTCGTTTGCTTCTGTTGAAACAACAGCAGAAACAGCGGTAGACCGGCCGCAGTTGAAGCGAGGCGTTCGCAACGACGCCAACTATAATGAAGATGTCCGCATCGTTCTCTATTATGGTAAAGTGGTTGGTGGGGCTGAGGGAGAAGACTGGAGCCGTCGGGGTAAGAGCAAACGGTCGACGAAGGAGGTACAACATTGACGGTATCATTGTTAAAAGAAAATGAAATTTGAGATGGTAGAACGGAAAACAACCCAAAAAAATTGCAGACCCACGTTGCGGCCGTAAAAATCGCAATGGTAGCAACAACAATGAGGGCCTCGCGAAACACAAAACCAAAACGAGACACGGAGACGACGACATACTCGTACGGGACGACAGTTTTCAAGTTGTCTCGTTAAAGAAATAATGCGGGGCAAAATTAAAAGCCACTGATAGTAAATCAGCGATACGCATTTCAAACAGCCCGTATGAAATACGATGAGCGTTACGCTGTACTGCTACTAGAAGCGATACGACTCCGGTCACATTTGCGATCAGAGTGAAAAAAAAAGCTTATTTTTCAATGAGTAGAAAAGAAATTCATCAATTGGAATAGTATATCAGACAGGAAATGCTCATACGAGTGTAAAGGATGCAAAAGGCATGCCTGATTATATTGCTGGACGGATAAGTCCGAACAGGTACTACCCGATATTTCAGTGTATTTACTGGTCGATGATATCAGATGAATAGACTTGGTTATGTATTGAGCATGCCGTAAATAGGACGAGAAATTTCAACATACCACTTGTTCTGAGACATACGTAAGCCTAAAGAGATACTGACCTTGTTTTCGAAGCTGAAACTAAATAAGTTTCAGGCTAGTCCTGCAAACCCTCAGAAGATGATTTGTTAACCTGTATATTTAGTGAGCTTATAAATACTTGTTAATACGACGGTAGCATTATATTTGTCACGCGACGGCAACCTTTGCTTTAGCTGTTTGTTGTCGACACAACCTGGAGCTATAGGTACCTTTGATACGAATTTAGCTTAATTTCAAATGGACCTCAATCAGCGTTGACAATATAATAAACTCTCTAAGCATAAATGTCGACGTTTCTCTCAGAAAAGATCTAGTACCGCTTGTAGAGGAGCGAACAAATAGCTATGTTCATCCACACGCCCCTGGCAAACCCCCATCATTACAAGTCGGACTTTTCGAAATTTCTGTTGTCTGTTGATGACGCTGCTGCTGCCACGAAGACTTTCCGCCGCTGTGGCAGCCACTTCGGAGACTGTTGGTCTCCTGTAAGAGTAGAAGTCCTGTGAGTCAAGCTATGTTGCATGCGGTGCCGCCCCGTTTACGTCGCGGTGACGTCGATATCGTTTAATATTTCACCAGCAAAATAGAAACAACGGCAGCAATGGTCAGGAGAAGAATATGCTGTACATCTTCTTCGGACCGCTAAAGACGGCAGTCAGAACGGAGCGAAGCCAACAAATAAGCGTCGATGGCAGAGTAAACCTTTGCGTCACCGCGTGCCGGCTCCCGGACAGCCGCCGCCGATCGGCCGACATCCAACAGCGAGCAGCAGCTGAAAATCAAATTGTACATCGCTTTCATTAATTACCAAACAATTAGACGGCAACATAATCGTTCGCTTTTTCTTGACTATTTTTTTTTGCTTTTATTTTCGTTCTGGCGTAGATTCTGCGCTGTACGTGGGTGTGTGCGGTGTGCATCAGCGTAAGCAATTGTTGACGTAATAATTCTCTGTGTTTCTCGGCTTGTTTAGATTTTTTAGCGGCAGAGCGGGACGTTTTTCGGGGTGTGGGAAGGAAGGTTGGGGTAAAAGAAGGGGGATGGCGACTAAACATCTTTCTTTCTACAACGACCACGCAGTCGCATACGCCACAGGAAGACGCCAGAGCATTTGTGCTGCGAGAATGAAAATTAATGTAACCGTAAGGGTAGCATGATGAAGGGACCGGCAAAATGATCATCTTATACCGCCTTCCGCCAGCTGCTGTGAACAATATAACGTCATTATGGTCGGAGAGCATTGTAAAGTAGGAAATATAGTTATTCGATAGACGGATATGGTGCGGCACACGATGCGAAATGTATATAATGAACACAAACAACGTGGACTCTCACTATTTCTATAAATGATCATTTCTACAGTATCAATAGGATGGCTGTCATCAGCTGTCATAAGACGGTTCATGAAGACCTGCTGTATCGGCTTTATCGTTGTTTCAGCAGCGGGTTCATGACTTTATCTCTTCAGAGTGCTGAGAAGTGATATTTAATCCCCGCCGTACCCCAGCTTCCCGTGTTTGGCTAGGGTGGGGCTCAGTCTAGTGATTCGGTTCTCTGTCATCGTCTTCATTGAGATTATGTTTGCCAGCAAAGCGACAAGCAAAAATAGCTATCAACGAAGAAAGAGAAGACCTCAAAGACAGAACTAGAAAAAGCGACCGATGCCATTAGAAGGGCAAAGTGGTCCTACGCGGCCGCCATACTAAGGGAATGGGACAGAACTGAAAGAAAGTTGGACAAAATACTTGAAATAAATAAGTAAACTGTGCCAGCCGCACAGCATTGCGTCCGCTATTTTCTACTAGAAATGTAATGATTTCAGGTTACTATAAGTCTGCTCGCTATAATGTCTACCTGCACATCGTTCACTACACAGAACCCGTAAGCCACTTGATACGACACCGTAATATTTGACGCTCATGGATACGTGCGTAGCACGATATTATAGTGAGACCCGATGTGTAGGATGTGCGGGACATTTTGCGCATGAAGCTTCTGCTTTGATTGAGAGATCTATCTATTATAACTGATCGCTTCTTCGTCCTCTTCTTTGATACCCGCAATTTCTGTTCTTCGTACACGAACACCCTTCAGACGCATTCGTGCGAGTCAAGCGCCGGGATCTCGCGACTTCTGCCGGCTGAATCATATTTCGCACCTCTGCTTTTTAACGTTACCGCAGTAGCAATGGTCGTTGCTGCTGCTTCTACAGCATCCGAAGCGCGAGTACGCTCTGACTAATTCGTCACCGTCGGAGCGTCATCGTCAAGTGGCTGGTTCTTGCTGACGCGCTCATGCTGTAAAAGCTGGGGCCGTTCACTAACGCGCAAACGTCACGAGCAGCAGCGCAGATCGGCGTTGTGCGAACGAATACGAGCGAGCAAGTTCAAGAGTATCCCAGCCGGGTTCTGTAGTTAGATCACTATTAACTATTAGGCGACGAAAAAAACGAAAAGAAAAGCATGTTAAAGAAGAGAAAGCAGGGTAAAGAAAGAAGATGTTACTTGTAGCGAGCGCCGCTGGTTTGTAATTGAAGAAAAAGTACGGACATGCCTGGCTCATTCACACCCAAATTGCTGTTGTGGTTATCGCCATCTTCATCATCGCTGGTATTACTATATGGCGGTCTACAGTTCACGGACTTCATTTAGCCGCTCACGGCCGGTTTTAGCAGCAGCCGCGGCGGCGGCGGCGGCGGCGGCGGCGGCGGCGGCGGCGGCGGCGGTGGTGGTGGTGGTGGTGGGAACCCAACCCAAGCAAACTCAGACCGAAGTGGCGTTCGATCAGCGAGTGATGTTACTGTTCGAAGCTGCTAAGTTAACAAACAAGCGTCGTGCTGTTACGCAAGTGTACATTTACGCTGCCGAGTATTAGTAACATGCCGAAGCCGTTCCGCCAATTAGCGCTTGCGCTACAAATAAGAAAAAAACAGTAAAGCATGGCCTTCCCGCGTTTCCTCATCGACGTCCTGGTCATCGCTCACCAGCAACGACGACATATTATCATGGGTGGATAAAAGAGCATTGCTCGCTCGTTTCAACAGTCAGCGGTGCTGTTGTTCGTTCGAGAATGGCAACACCACGTAAATGAGCCACTTTATTCAAGACGCTTATATATTATATATAGAATCGCCAAACTGGACTATCTATCTACGGGCGAACAGAACAAACATGGCTATTGGGCACTGTCACACGACTATAACATCAGTATTTGGTTTGTCGAACGTACGTTTCTACCTGTAAAAAGACTGAACCTGGATGTGATTGCATCGTTCATTGTTGTTTATGTTTCTAGTACTATTATTTACCGGTGCGACAATTGCAGTTATCGAAACTGTCAAGTGGTTGCCCCGATATCAAACTTCCGCCTTATTCAACGCTTGTTAGCCTTTGCCACCGATGCAGCTACGACATGTCTTTCATAAGGTGTCGCTCTGCCCCTTGGTAATAATAAAAAAGTAGATAATATTGGCATTTATTTAGAATCACTTATTTTTCGACTTCGGCTGCAACCGGTCAATACTATTTCAATGCCATTTACAGTATGAACATTTATAGTCCTTCTGCCCCACCTCCACGCTTTCGCTCGATATGCAAACAGAAGTCGCCGCGGCTGATCTGACAGCTTGTATTTCGCCGTCGTCACCATCGTCACCGGCATCATGATTATTATCATCACGCTTATGTATCGATCCCATCATTTTTCTCGTTATTTAGCCATCGTATCCTTGACTACTGCTGCTGCTGCTGCTGCTGCTACCCCGTTAGCCTTCGGTTCCGTCACACAATGGCGGTACCATGCGTCCTTCTTCATACATATATTAGTCATTCTTCATGCGAGAAACAGAGAGAGCAAATTTGGCTTTGTCCTTAGCAAAGGCTTATCCTTTGCGCACACAGACGACGAGGGGCGCTCACACTTATCAAGTACAGAACCTAACAAACAGGGCAAAAGAAATGGAGAAAAAAGTCCGGCTAGCGTTTAGCCTGCGAGGATCTCCGAGCAGCAGAGAACAAAAGGAGCTCGTGCCGTTGCCACAAGACGATGTTCGCGGATTATTACAATTGCAGTTAAGAGTATTACTGCCACTGACGGGCTACTATCATACGGAGTAATGCGACTTCTTTGCAGCTTCTTCTCAGCGGAGCCGTATGCCATACGGGATCATAGAAGGGGAGATAACTAACTCGGTGAGCTAAAACCAGAGGGGTGATAACTGGATATACAAGGTAAGCTTAGCTTCGGTGAGAGCCCGAGGTGACCAATTACGTAACGGCTATCTTGGTGTTCGTCGCATTCTAACCAAGCAGACACACACAGTTAAAAATCGTGTGCGAGGCCATGCTGCAAGCCGTACTGTTCCCTACGGAACGAATCTAATTGTTGTAGCCTCATCCATGGCGAACTATACATACCCAATCATAAGTATGAACACGACTAAATCGTAGACAGCACAGTAGATTCCGTCTCTCGCTAAACCCTTTTAACGGCCAATGATGGACAAAATGTCGAACTCGTCCTGCCACATCGACTCCTTATTGTATCTTACCTCTTTAAGGCAACCCTATGATTGATGACCCAGATGCGGTCGTTGCTGTCCTATTGACTCAATCAGTGAGTGATGCTTCTCGCGTGCGGCCGCAGCCCCGCGCCCGGCGGTATCGATAGGGAGGAATCTAAAATTCAGTGTGAAAAAATATGCCACTGAAACATCCGAGTCGTTACGACTGCCATAAAGCTGTGTCATTAGTTAAAAAGGAAGAGGAAAAAAAAAGAAACTATGGCTGATGAGGCCCAGTATTTCCATTCGCGAGACTTACTGACTGACTACTGATGTATCGGAAGCATATTTGCCATCTGGGTCTAGTCAGTGTACAGTGAACTTCGACTAATTCTAGGAGGCTTCAAGCGTACAAAAGGTCTGTTTATGTAGATACATTTCAAACGCATTTACAGAAGGCTCTGACGGCCTTACAAAAAGTAATGACGCACGCAATCGATATACGGTTAACGCTACGATATAAGCAAGGCGTTCAACTGTGTTCTGAAACAAAAACAAGCAGCTAGTAAATGCGAGTGTTTTCCATCGTAACGAACCGAGAACTAATACAATCTGATTCGTAGCTAAAACTGAAATAGGCTCGGAAAGCGTACGCTTTTCATGAGCGTCTAGTTTCGAAGACGGCATACAGCAAAACTGGTTCTAATGAGCTGTAGATATTACTCTACCGAATGGAGTCAGGCAGATTAGTTACCCGTTTCCCTTTGTTAAATCTATGGAAAAGATTTTTTACAGCTTCGCCACCGCCAGCTAAGGTCGAGATTGGCTGGGTCGTAGGAGCTGTATGAACTAATGTTCTGTCTAGTCTATTGGCCGCTGGTTCTCTGGCACAAACAATCGCTTAAACAATGATCCCGTTCAAGCTTTTTGGCCTATAACAGGCAACCACGAAGCACCTAAGGCCATTAGTTGAGACAAGCTAAACGGGTACGTGCATATATACGGTACGAGCAGCAAATGAAAAAAAGCCCTCATTTAATATCGCTAGAAAATTTACGAAACGTTTTTCTGTTTATTTATTTCGATAAACGGTCAAAATCCGTACGTCGAACTAATAGAACCACTACCGCTAGTAGCCATACGGACAACAGCGCGTATTCAAGTAAGCAGTTATCTCCAGAACAGAGGTCAATTTATTAGATATCAGTGGCAGTGCCTTTTTCGGCATAGTCGGCAAACATCGATGGAGAGGTCTCTTCTAGCACAGTTTGCTCACGGTCAGAAGAAAAATAGACGGTAAAATCTGTTGGTTGACTTCAAACAGTGGCCAGACAGCAAAAAACCGATTCTTATCTACCTAGCACCATGTTGATTTAACGACCCCCCTCTCTCCCGCTGTTGCCCTCACGAGCTTTCATTAGCTCTTTTGTAGCGCCGTCCATGTCGACGCAACGGTAGCTAACTGTAATAATGATTAGTAGCGTGTATGCGTGCGCACAGCGCACTTCGTCACCCCCTATCGCCCCAGTATCGCCAAGTATAAGAAGCCCTAGAACCCTCACAGGGCGTACTAGCTGACCCGTGCATTCGACCAGCAGTCCATTGTACCAGTCCGTTTTGGCGCTACCACACCCCTGAAGCCTATTAACTGTTGTTCTTTCTATCTGTTTAGAGCCAATCTTAGCAGTGGTGAAGGACTATTATTACTAGAGTACGGAAGGGAACGATGACGACGACACTAGAACGAGATAATTCGATAGAATATCATCTTAGAAGCGGTACTGTTAGCAGTCGTTCTCTGGCTGACATGTTAATTAGACTGGCGCATGGTATCAGTTGGAACAACCGCCGTCGGAGATTGGTCGCTCTCGTGGCTGTTTCTACGGCTGCTGCTCGCGCGGCGTTGGCAAAAGCAAGTTGCCTGTCGATGAGCAGGCCGTGGGATCGTTGAAAAATGAGGAGATTCGAAACAAAAGAGCCGAGAAATGAACTACTAGACAGACAGACAGACAGCCAGCCTGCCAGATGGATATAGTGTACGGCAGCGAAAATCTTCTTCTCCTAGTGCAGTAAATGTCCAGTAACAGACCTTGACAAGCTTCGTACTGTTGGGCAACGAGAGCTGACGAGCGAACTGTGCAGACTACGGTAGGTAAAGATGACAATGAACGCAGGCTGCATAGTGCGTGACGCTCAAAGCTTCCAGGGCTGATCGGTGTTGTCTTCATCGAAGCCATTCGAACGATGTGGCCACCAAAAATCAGCAAGGCATCGTAAAATTGCAATTAACGGCGATGCTAAAGCGAGAATGAAGGTGACAAGCGATTGGCTCGCGGCCGACTTCCACGTTTCTATTCGGTAAAACAACGACGTATAGGATGATTCACACATCAGATTAATTGTGACAGATATACTTCCTGTCAATAACGTAGCTTTGTCCAGCCGCGCATGACGTTTCAATTAGCTGATATATCTTGTTGCCATTGGCTATTTCGTATAAAGCAGCGTTCGTCCGCGGTACGCTTGTGAGACATTATAAGGGGAAAAGTTAGCAGACGACCATTAATTAAACGATTCATGTTGGCCTATAGTGGTCAAAAGTTTTGTATGTACAGGTCGACAGCACAGCATCTTAGTATCAGAAGGGACAATTTTGCGTTATACGAGTCCTATAGATTCTATAACGAATGCATCTCAAGATATTCTATACCATTGTTGTTGCTAAGGTCTGCATTTGCTAGAACGCGAGGGACGTGGCCTGTTTCTGTGGACGAGGCTGCCTTATAGTAAAGCAATTTGCAATTGCCGATGTCACCTTAACCGTACCTCGATATCGTTAACAGCTTGAGCGGCGCACTGATACTGGAAATCGACGCAACGCTAACATGGTAGAACAGCATTGGGCAGCCAACTGGACGACCGAGAAGGGAAAGCCCGTCACATTGTGTATGATGCGAGACGCACACGGTTACAGACTATACTAGAACCTACGCTTACGAGTGAACTTACACCTACTTATTTTTGACTGCCATAGTTCGTGAACTTACATTGTTGTATCATAGGTGACCCTATTCACAGCCGAACTCATCATTAATTAGATCTCTACAGGGGTTTCGAAACGTATTTCAACATGAACATGCATACGTGTTTATGTCCCATGTGAATATCAGAGCGACGCTATATTGGGTCGGCTGACACAAGCAGCCAATAAAGAGCGCTCATAATATATTACAGTGCAGTAGCTTCTCACCTAACTCCAAACAGAGAATCGGTTTTTAACAGGCCTTAGGTGTTAATCCTGCCAAGTCAATACTATCTTCTTCATACACGAAACAAGAAGTCATTCTTCGTGACCTCTTTTTCAATGTGTTGTCGTTGTTGCCCTCCGTCTACGAATTAAAGACGGTGACTCGCTGATGTAAAGTACATTTTGGTTGTTTTGGCTGCTGCTGGTATCATGGGCATCTTTGTAAGTGTCGTTCCGACCTTCAGATTGCACAACCACTGCAGAGGCGCGGCTCCATTAAAGCTCTGGCTATTCGGACTGCTCCAGTGCATTGGTCGTCGTTTAGCTGCTGGTCCGGAGTCACAGGCCGTTTAAGCGATGAATCGATAACGCAGCTTTTTTATAGGCTGCGCTGTAAGGCCACTATGCGATACGTTGTTGTGTGTTACGTACGTTGCTATCGCTGATGATGCTAAACTTTGTTATCTCGCCTATTGGGCTTAGAGTTTTCTCGAATCGTCATCCGGGTCCGTTCGAATTTTTTGTCGCTTGTGGTGGGGGGGGGGGGGGGGGGGGGACTCGAGAGGCAAGATGTTCGACGCTGGGGCGCGTACACAGACACGCGTAAACGACCGAGTAACAAACACCAGGGGACTATTATATAAAACGATGCCGCGTCGAACGAACATGGAGACAGCAGGTTGGGCTGACGCTCAAAGCCCTAAGGTTTCCTTTTTTTTTTATAAAGGCTAGCAGCTACGATATTGTGGCTTTGCATAGATAGATTGGATAAAAAATAACCTATTGTAGCCAGGTTATATATGAGCTCATGTCAGGAGTCGGCGTCTATTACACGACGAAACTTATTCAGTTGAGCCTACATCTCTAATCGAAACTTGAACACTTGAATAAGTGACAGTTATGCTTGTGGTTTTCAATGATAAAAATATAACTGGGACGGCACGGAGGGAACTTATGTCCTTTCCTTCTGTAGGTCCACTAGAGGTCAAGTCGTACGACGAAAGCTATTCACGGAGCATCCCTTTAAGAAGCTAGCATAGAAACAGCTTAATGGATGGAAGTGTTAGTTGTTTTTTTCTAAGAATGCACGAAACTCTATAACAGTATCAAGCGAATAAAATTTTCCTCACAGAGGACAAACACAGGTGTTTGATAGTAAAAGTAGACCGGTCTTACCCAAAAGTCTATTTACTCTATGTCCTAAGCAACGGGTACAGTTCAAAAGACGTGTTGAAGTATCCATCGCAGCGTAGACTAAGATGTTCTTCAGAGAAACAAGCTCCGTTAGAAGATTTTGGTTTTGGCCTGATAATATAGCCGTTTCCTCATGCAACGACGGTTCGTACGCTTATGACTAGAAGCAGATGGTTTAACACTGTTAGCTGCGAAGCTATATGGTTTGATTGTATTTTATTGGCTTCTAATTGTTATTCTGCGCAATGCTTGCTCTGCAAAGTTAGGCAGACATCACTTGATCTTTCAAGTCAAAATCAGTGGATCACTAGCGGAAACCAAAAAATGCGCCATTGGGCTAGAATGAAGGCAAACGCTAACGACCTACATCAGCATTAGCTGCATTAAATTGATAAGTCAGCCAAAACGCAATACCTGGGGAAAAGTTACGTAGGTTAAGGACTACCGTCAGATACTGTCGAAAAAAAATGGCTATGCTTCACTAAAAAAGATCTCAGGGGTAACGCCATAGATACGCAAGATTTGCTGCGTGAAACTTGTATAACAATTGCGGAAGCAACTGCAACACTAAGATCTCTCAGGTCAAACTTGATGTAGGATGTAAAGGAGAACAAAATAACGAAGCAAATTACATCCTTTTGCTCTGCTGATAGAAAAAAAAAAAGTGTGACTTAGAAGAATATTTTCAGATCCGCTGATACAGTTCGTTATTCTATACTACGACGGTGAACGTAAACGTTGTGATCAATGGATTTTTAAGAAACGGGTAGGGTCGATCAAACAAGAAAGGCTACCAATAGTGAGTGCTTACTAGATTTTTTGTGCTGTTGTTAAAATTTGGCTATATATGTAGCAGTGCAGTGGCCTTTCGTGCATCTCGACATCCTCCCCTTGTATTTAAAGTATCGTTAACGAACAAGGTCGTACTGGACTCCTTTGTTTGAAGCTGTTTTTCCGGCTGATTTTTTCCAGTTTGTCTCTCTCTCCCTGTGACTCCCAGTACTCGTTGGTGTTGACGTACTGCGAATATTTCGCTGGCCAAAGCTTCATATTGCTTTCGTGTGCCACAATCTTGTTTTTCTTCTCTTGACTATTATAGTAGCATTCGCAGACGTCGTCTCCCCTAGCAGTGCGCTCGAATCGACCGCACCAACATGGCCACCTACTTTATTTTTTCTCGTTCCGCCAGCGTCGTACCTATTTCCGTAAATGAATAAGAAGAAGAAAGAAAACTTCGCCTGCGTGCCTGTCTGTCTCTTCCGTTATTCCAGTGCATTGTGTGTTGTCCTGTCTTCCTTCTTTCTTTGCAGTCGTTTGCTTTTGACGTCCTCGTCTCCTTCCTCCCTTATCGTATATTTCTCTCGTTTCCGAAAGCGGCGCATGCAGGCATATAGCGAAGCCAGTGGAGAACAAGCTCGTATTCTTGTTGAGCGACAATCTTATAATAATGGTAGTAATTGCGGTTTGTTGATGTTGTTGCGGCCGTCGCTGTTGTCGCAGAGGGGACTGGACTTGTAGCAGGGAAAGCCATGCTCATGGATCCATTACTCTTATATATAGAGCAGAGAGAATTAATGCAGAGCTGTAACAGTTCGTTGAGTAACAGCTGATAGCTGAAATTACTTAGGTCGCCTGCAGCGATTTCGACAACCAGCTATGAAGGGCGTCGGGACCATGGAAAAACGGAGTGAGCGCGGGCAAGCTAGGAGAGGACGGACGGACGGACGAACCGAGAAAGAATGAGACAGCTATCTAGTCAGTTGAATAGACATGACGATGACGAAGAAGTAGAAGATAAATGACACAGAGGAAGTGTCAACAGATTTTAAGCGCTGAACAACTGCGAAATTAGACTAAGCGTCGGATACGCTTTTTCTTTAACCTGTTTTATGGTCTTGTCTAGCGGTTATGCGTATGAGCGTAAAATTTATATAGCTATCATTGACTATGGTAGCTGGTCTCAGCGTCGTTCTTTACGTTGATTCCAATCGCCGATTATTACTATACAAAAGACTAGACTATCCTGATCCATACTTACAAACAGTACAAGGATAACTATTAGAATAAACAGAGGAAGGAGTGAAACATTGTACAGACACGTACGCACAAATAGAATAAAGGCAATCATAAATCGAGAAAAAAAAAACAGCGAAAAGGTAACAGGTGCTGGAACAAAGAAAAGGAAAATGGCAATAGGAAGCGAGGCAGCCTGCTTACCATCTTGCCTTAAGCCCACTGCCGCCGTCATCATCGTTGCCATCGCCGGCGCTAGCACTCCACTGTCGAAAACGCCGGCCGCCTTAAGGCCCGACGATCTTCGTTCTGTTGTCATTGTCGTCGTTCTCATCCAGTGCTTTTTTAATATTTCACTTACTGCGTCGGACGCCGCAGCAGCTGTAGCATCGACGGGACTACTGCACGGCTCTCCGCCACCACAGCGGTAGACCATCTCCTTAGTATAGTAACAATAATAATAATCCTTATGTTATTATTAAAACGATAACAGTGATGAGGGTAACCGAGGGAGAGGGGCAGAGACGGCTGGATAAAAAGCCTAAATGACCAGGCAGGTCGTCTGAGGGCAAGGGGTCTAGTAGCAAAGATAACTAACGCAGAAGCTCGAAAGGGAACGGGGGAACAAAATAAGGGGTCTTCGCAATCGGAAGAAGAACGTAAACTAGCAACGGGGAGTTAGCGGCAGCGGAGCAAGTGACGATGACGATGATTTTTCTATTAGCACAAACAGACCAGCGACGCTATCCAGCAAACAGATCCTTGCTGGTGACTGCTCTATCTATTTCCCTGTGCCTTTCTCATTTTGTCCCTTTGGGTAAAAAGGAACAAT
This sequence comes from Varroa destructor, assembly GCF_002443255.2. Classification (NCBI taxonomy): domain Eukaryota; kingdom Metazoa; phylum Arthropoda; class Arachnida; order Mesostigmata; family Varroidae; genus Varroa; species Varroa destructor. Next base: position 15,842,411 of record NW_019211458.1, read on the forward strand.
GGTAAGATATAAAGAAGAGCCAAAGTGAAGAGTACGCGAAGGGACTGTGGATATGGGAAGCGTGCGAGAGAGCTAAATGGGAAGGGCAGAGCATGTCGCTCTAGGTAAGATTGATACGGGGCACGGAAGGAGCGAAAAATCTAGTGGCGAGAACAGAAAGACAACAGGAGCAAGAAATCGCCTAGGGCATCTCTCAGCCCCACTAGCCAGTATAATAAGTTTGCCACTAACTGCAGCTGGTACGGCCGCTGCTAGCCCGGTATGGCTGAAACGAGTTCAGCTCGAGTTGGGATAGGGATTCAGTTCCATAACTTTACCGTTGTATCTTTCGACAAAAAAAAAAAGACAGAAAACTGCGACACACAGAGATTGAATTCGACGCGGAGTGAGGATGACGGAAAAGGTAAGCGATATTCTATTACATACTGCGCTGCCAAGCGAGTGCACTCACACGAAGGACAATGCCGACGGAAAACGAGATTTGAGCTTACGGAAGCAGATTTTAACCCTACGAATTGGCGACGTCTAACATCGATCGCACCGTCTGAGCAGTCTTGTCATACGATTGTACATCAAACAGAATCGATAAATTCTGTCAGTCGTTGTACAATAATCCGTGTCTGAAAAAAAAACGCTCCGTTTCATTCTTGCGACTGCGAACTAACAAATAGGGACGCATCAGACGCAAAACACGATAATTAGTTTAGGCGTTCTATGTTTCTCCCAACCCATCAGACGCACATAATAATTAATCTGAGCTCCTATCTGTGTGTTCAGTTGATCAGCGTAGAGGGCTAGCTTGTTATTGTTCGTTCATCGTCGGTGCCCGCTGTTTAGTAGTGATTTGTACAGCGTAGCCACTTCTAATAATAGTTGAGCCGCGTAACTGACCCACCTGCACCGACCGGTCAGAACGAAGTTTATCGAAACGCTATTTTATATCATTTACCTAGTCGGATGATAAAGCGAACCTTGATTGGGGATCGTTGCTTCGTCAGCATGTTTCGCGTACAATCTTTTTTTGTCAGTCTCGCCTCGTCAACTAGCTGCACTACTAATATTAGCCCACTGCTTTTACCTACAACAATGCCTCGAGACAGGAACAGCTGATCCACACCTCACGCTTGTTGACTCTCACTAGTTCGAACCCACTAATCGTTCCTCGCCAAGATAAATATTAGACAGTCAGATAATTATAGCAATAATAATAATAATATCTCTGCGTTACGTTCTGTTACCTCGTCCACTGGAGCTGTTGCGGCGTAATAAGTGATTCGCCTGTTATTGTCCTATTTGCTAGCTGAATCTGGTGCACCGATGGCATAACAATGGTGCCCTCTGTTTGTAGGCCGCTGTTTGTATGTATATATATAAAATAGTACTGTCTCAGCTCTGTGTAACGTGGATGAATCGAAGCGTACTCTGTTGTGAGAATAAATTTTATTTAGGTGCCTTCGAGCGAATAAGAGCCTTTTCTGTTCGCGGGAAAATTTCACCACCGAGCTTTAGCTCTAATTGCTTTAGGTTGGGGGTGGATCCTGATTGGTTGAACCGTGTGTGACAATGTATTCTTGTTAATAAAATATGATCAAATGATATTGTTACTGTTTTTAAATGCACGTTTTTTATGGAGCTCTCTAGATTTTTGCCCAAAAAGAAACCGCGACTACTGCTCGGATGTACCATGCGTCGGTACGCCCTAGGGGCATCAGTTAATTAATAAAATTGGAGATAAAACTGCATCCAGCATCCAAATTTTATTGCCACTGTTTGTTCACTTTCTCGTTAGGCTCTGAGGTATTCCTTTTGTGTAACAGCTCAAGTAAGCGGTTCCTCGTTACATCGTCCTGGTTGCCGTCCAGCATGATGATTTGATGAAGTGGCAGATCGTCGATTATGTTTGATTAACGTGAGGCACGATGGTGATGAGTTATCGTCCCGAGACACCTGAAACTAAGTTCTTGTGCAGTTACTTCCCTGCTCACTTATTGTATTTACTGTTGAAAATTTTATGGAGGCAGTTAGAAGTTGTTTAATCGTATTCGTTATTACGGATCGTTTGCTTTTTAGAAAACGCTGACTGACGCTGGCGAGCAATCAGGGGCAACGACGGAAGGCGTCATCTTAGTAGCCAGTGGTTCGCTGATTAGCTCGTATCGTTTTTTATCCCATAAGTTGTAGCCGCAGTTATCCAGCAAAAACTGCTAATAGCTTTATAGACGACCTTAGGGAAGATTATTGTAAGCAAAGAAAAGAAGGTGCAGTTGGTTAATTGGATATTCTTATTATATAATCTTCTGCCAAACGATTTATCATAGACGCGCTAAATATTATAAGTGACGTCCAAAGTTATTAAAAGACTCTCATCATTGACACCAATGATATTTCAGCTATTGCTTTCTCCCAAATGAGAAATGATGAACCGATCAACTTATCTTTCAGGTGAAGTACTGCGATAAGGTTGCACCGAGACTGCCATGTTACTGTCTAGCGACACATTGTACGGACCTAACCGTCTTAAATATGCCACGATGCTCAAAAATATACGACGCAGTACTTAGTTTCTATCGCGGAAAACATCTCTCAGTGCGCAATGAGCGTCATGAAACATTGGCTACCTTCGGTGGAAACTGTTGCGCGTACATGATAATGAGGTGGCACAGAATTTGCCAGTTGCAATCATGTTGAAGGTAACTTTCTCGTCTATTCAACATGGAAATCTTCTGTTGCACTGAGTCTGAAAGGGTTCTACAAGGAGGTGTGCTTTGAGCGGTGTGTATAATACTATCGGATCTCCGTCGCACGGATATAGGACCATGGCTGGTGATTAGCTGTACGCCACCCGCTCAGCTGAGTACTCGACGATTATGTATATATATACAACAACGTGTAGCTAGTAGTGGATGCCCGGTTTGAGTCTCGCGCTCGGGAAAACTGGGTAGCCCAGTCAGGGTCTAAATCCTCATTCCTCTTTCACCCCAAAATCTACTCTACTACAACACCCGCTCACGATACTTGCTCTCTGTCTTTGCCCCGTTGTCTGTCCTTCCCCGTTTTCGCGCGCCTTTCCTGCCTGCTCACCCATTCGCCGTCTGGCAACTTCCTGGCAGTTACAATAGAGTCCTGTGAACCGCGTGTGGATTAAACGCTGATTATTAATACAAATTATTAGCGTTAGTATCACCAATATATATATATATATATACATATATCCTTGTGGTATTACCTAACATCCTCATAATAAGAGCAACCACTACAATAGCAACTACTTGCCAAGTTTCTGCGGCATCCTGGTTGAGGCAGGCCGTTGTCAAGTTACCACAATCACTGCTTTGGTTGCTGTAGGACTAATGTTATAAAGATGCTGATGCCGAAGATGAGTTTGAATGTACGTATGTATGTATATATGCTTGGCTCAGATAGGTCCAAACGAATTGAGACGCCGGAATAACAAAATGTTCTATATTAGCCGTAGGACTGAGGATCAGTATTTGACGATAAAACGATTAGAGTAACCATGAGGACGCAGTTATTGGTATTACGCTAGCTAATAGCTATTAGAATGCAGATATCATCCCAGAAACGGTGACCTGGGCAAGCAGTCAGTAATAACGGTAGGTGGCCATGCCGGAACGATTATATGGAAAATGAAGACTAATGTTGGCGTTTGCGGAATAGTAGTTGAGGTTGATCGAGGAGAAGGGGTGATGTAATATTAATTTGTGACCTAATATTGGTTTGAGCTCCAGTCCGATGCGATTTCCGTCTAGAGACCAGGTGTCCACTTGAAATTGGGCGTGGAGCGCCAAAATTCGAGTTAGCTAGTAACGGGTGGTAGGAACTTGGCGATATATAACCTGCTGTCTAGAGAAAATATTTCATTTTAAAGGTTCTCAAGTTGAATTTTGACGCGATACGAGTCGTATTCCAGTCAATAAAAATGTCTTTAGCCTTTCGAAATTAGCGTTTTTGCTTTCTATTTCTTCCTCATCAGCTGAACAAGCTCTAGGAACTCGCTCATATCGATCAGGGCTCGACAAAACGGCTGATTTTTTAGCGCATAGAAAATGATGAGCTTTTATCTATCGCTTATCGGCGGTATCATCATCACCCCTGCCGTCGTCGTCGTCGCCGTCACCCTATTATCATCATCGTTAATTCTTGTCCTTTACTGATTAGTTAGCTGGGTAGTTAACGTTTTCTATGACCTCACGCTACCGGAGGCTCAGCGTCGCTAGCACGACGATAGCTGTTACTTTTCTTCGTAGCTTTCTGAGGTCGCTGCGGTCATCGCCGCCGTAGCCGTTATCAGCATCAGCGTCCGACGTTATCACTGTGACCAGAAGCGTCACGACACTGTTGCTATGGGGCTGTTATTGTTGTTGAATTCCTGCTCGGTGAGAATAGCGGCGACATAGACAAAGTTAAGAATAACATTCGCGCAAAAATATGGGCAAAAAGCGTGTGGGTGATACACAGTGTGCAGTCAACAAAGTACCAAGAAATGATAGTGACTAGCAACGACGATGATGAAAACTATTATTATTAGTGCTAGCAGTAGAAGTAGGACGATATTGATAAGAGTGGAAAATTAAATAGTAGCGGGATTTGCAGCGTTAGTAGAAGCGGATTAATCGCGAGAACAGCTTGCAGTTCTACCATCGTCTGCTTGTACAGTGGTTAATGGGTACAAGCTTGAAACTGCTCGGCTGACTACACCGAGCGTCCCGTGATCGCCGGTTAGCAGGCCCAAGCAAAAACAACCATTATAACGCCGCTAGTGGTATCATCGTATGCATCAAGGCAAGCAATAACGCTACCTAGTTTCTTTGTATAAGGGCTAGATGATAGCAAACGTTAGTGACATCGCTTTTCACGGGAACCCCGCAGATGCAGCCTGGTAATGGTTGGCCCAATACAGGACCTGCACAGGGCCGTCATGGAGTCCAATCTATACAATATTCGACTTTGCGCCCTTAATTCGGCTCGCGCACTATACTACTCCGCCTCGTAAAAAAGGATTTCACCCCCCCCCCGCCCCCCAACCCTAAATCAGATTCAACTTCTAGCCCACTTGCGCTACGCGGATCGCGCGCTCGATCCCCGATAGGATCCCTTCGTCAATGGGAGCGCTTAGCGAGGAGCCGTTTAAAGCGGAAGGAAACTATCGTGTGTTTAGGAGCGCCGTGACTCGCCATGATAAGACGCACGCACGCCCGAACGCAGACGCTCAAACACAGGCATACACGAGTAATAATTGTCAGGGCTGAACGAAGGCCGGGGGTGTTAAATGCCGGTTCGGTCGGAGATGATACTGTGGCACTCTGTGAGGAGTGTGCTGACATCGAGGCGCTAAATGTCGGTAATTATAAGAAAAAACGACTTCGACAAACTTTTAGTGATATATGACAATTGGTGATCGCTTACTTGGTAACTGAACTCCAATGATGCCGATCCTGGGAGTTAAAATTTTTAACTTTTGTATGCGGTCTGTGTGTCTAACAATTCGACAGTTCATTATAATACTATGGTGGTACGTGGGTGCGTAGGAAAAGTAAATAATGCATATAGGTCAAAACAGTTAGGTCTTACTGTACGTTAAAGCTACAACAGTAACTGACTACAATAGATATTTGATTGCCTTTATTTTGTTGCTTAGATATCGTCTTATGAGTGAAGTCGACTTACGGGTTTTCAGACTTCATAATCGTTTTCAATCCGATTTCTAGCTTGACTACATTTGTAACTTGAATACAAAAAATCAAGAACGATTTCCATAATCATTTGATTCCTGTCACCATTAGTGTTTTCATCGCAGACGTCCACATATGTGGAGTCACTCACGTCGACCTTTACGGCTACGACGAAGGACCGCTGCAGTCGGCTGAAGTCGTATTGCTTTTCCCCATTTTGGCGTTTCTTTTTTAATTAAGAGACCGACTGAGGGAAAGAAACTGAGACAACTACTACTGTCTAATTTCTACTTCGGCAGCGGCCACTAAAAAATTGTTAAATACCGGCAGCGGTTCCTGTTAATTGTCAACAGGCGCGTGCGTGCGAAAAAAGGACAAGCATACCCGGTATTAAGTGGCCAACGGGCAAGGGCAGGCAACTCGAACCCTGGGAGAACCCCATTGGGGTTTGAAAATCCATCAGTAGAGACGTAGGGATACTTGAGGTATGGAGAGAGTTGCAGAGGAAGTGAGAAAGTGGATTGCGTTGAGCGCCACTACGAGCCATTACTGCCGGGAGGGCAATTAGTATATAAAACCCTGCGCTGGAGACCTTCTTCCTTCCAGCTACCCTCACGATCTCATTTCAACCCATAGCCCTCTTCCTGCGAAGCGGTGACTAGTCTGTGGGCCTGTGTGTCCCTTTTCTCTCTGTCTGTCTCTCCTGCCGCTTCTGCTGTCGTTCGAGTGCCGGGTAACGCCCCAGCTCAAGCTGCCCTTGTTGTTAGCCAGTCAATCGGCCTATCGTCCTCTTGGGATGGAACTGGCTCCTGTAAAGGCTTGCCGCCAGGGCTGATTCACCCCTTTCCAAACGGCGAACGAACGGCCACTGCTCCGGTGTTCCCGACGAGCCTCGGGCCTTCGTACCCACTAAGCTTCGGAGCCAAAGGGAAGTGCTGCTTAGAGCCTTGCTGCCACCACCGGTCGTCGACCGCCCGACCGGTGGGCAATGGCTGTTATCAATATTGAATTTTAATTAGCTCACACTCTCGTCCCTACGTTAGCTTCGGACAACGAACAACGGCGAGTTGACGGCTAAGCGGTAGGGCCAGCGTGCATCGTCATCGCCCTCATCGCGAACTCCCCACCCTAAACTGCTGCCACTGGCCGGACTGCCAAACATCGGCGCATGGTCCAATCGCCCGTTCGCGTCCGTATGCGCCGCGTGCTTGGGTCTCTCACCCCGCTGCTGACCGACTGCCGCCATCGCTACTACTACCGCTGGCTAATAAGCACACGGGGGTAGGGTAGAAGCCCAAGGAAGAAAGAAAACGCTGCGGCCTAGCGGCGGGCCATGTTGGAACCCGGTTACGAGTACCCCCGCAATTCTGTTTCATGACTGATGAGAGAGAGTAGGCCAGAGCCTAGAATAGGACGAGTGAAGCAGGAGGTACAGTAAGAAGAAGGAGAACGTCTAATTTGTGGCAGAGAGAGAGAAAAAGTAACGGCAGTAACAACGTTCGCCATCTATAGGCTAGCTCCTTCTCTTTCTGACCAATGCCTCTCGATTCACTTGTGTTCCCCTGCTTTCCTCACTTGGCGAATAGCTACGCAGGCTTGTTAGCAGGCAGAGCACTGATAGCAGCGCTAGCGTGGCCGTCGGGACGACAGCCATCAAAGTACTGGTCGGCGGCCATCGGAGTCGGCCAAGCCCGACCCCCATTTCAGCAGATCCCAGCTAGTCCCCAAGTAGGAAGGAAGACAGAGAGAGAGAAAGATGGTAATTGATCTGTCCTTCTACCACTAGTAGTAGTGCTCTATGGGGGAGGAGGAAGAAAAGCACGACGACGGAGGCGACGACCACGAGACCGACGACGATGAGCCATAGTAGACAAGTCGATTAGAAGGAAGTGCATGCAAGAAGGCAAGAGGGTGAAAAGAACGATGAAGTATAGGAGACTGAGGGACGGCCACAGAGGTGGCCGTGGTGACGATGAAAGCAGTGGCCGAATTTGAAGAGCGCGGAAGAGCTCTCGGGCAGCTTACGGCCAAGCCATGCTGCGGGATACACAAAATGGTGGGCAGCCAGCTGCAAGCTGCAGACTGTTGGCCCTATCCTCGACCAATCCTGCCGAATGAACCTCACTGAGTGGCCGCATAGCCCGAACCGATTGCATGGTGAAGATGAAACGAGTCGTGTTGGGCCGCAGCCTGTGAGACAGTCATAAGAGACTGCTGTAGGCCAGAAAGGAAAAGTGATGTCTAACTAGTAGCAGCGCAGCGGATAAGATATCTGTATGGTATAATAGAGATGAAGAACGAGCGAGCAAGGCGATTAGGGAGGGAAGATGCAGAGTGTTTGGGGTGGCAGAAAACGGCAATGATTAGACGAGCTGATGCCGGGATACCTACTTTCTACTGACGAGTGCTGTAGATGGAGGATCCCGGGGGAGAGGACGGGGGCTTGCGGCTGACAGTGCGAACAGATAATAGGGCTATAATGGCTATAAGCGAGAATGGTATTAGGTGGATGGAGGATGGGTCTAAGAGATGGGTGCCACGTCTCAAGGCAATGAAAGCGCAACGCCTGCACCGCCATTTCCGCCCGGTAAACTAACTGTTTGCCAGAGCACTCGGCCTGCAGAATAGCGAACGACGCAAGCAGTGGACAATGAGAGAACGAGCACACGGAACACCAGTCAGAAGGGCGCTGAAGGCACGCGTCGACAGCCTGGCGTAGTCAGAGCTGCTTGTGATAGCCGATGATGACTGGTGTTAAACAGTCCGGTTGCCAATATAGGACCGACGGGCAAAAAAAATGAATTAGAGTCTGATTTAGGTTAAGCTAGCCAGACTTTGTGACTGGAATGCTTTATTCAGTCCGAACGGTTTGTGTGTACTATTAGGTTGCCTGAAGCCATTTAGCGAACCGGACGCTTGAACAATTCAGTGGTACAACAATACTTTGCTATGTGTTATATGTGCCTGCCTTATTATTTGCACATCACAGCCGGTAGACTTCTCAAGAGCTGGGTACCTCTGATTTGCAGTATCGTTGAGATATCAAATTATGAGTCGACAAGGGGTACATTGTTTATACTTTCGTTTCCCCAGAATCAATAGTAATCACGCTGACTCACCCTTCGGTTTGAGATTCTGAGGTGTAGTCAATTATTTCGCAGTTTTTGGCCTCTCAATTTTTATTCTTAAAGTGATTCCGCCAGTAGCAAATTGGCAGTATTTCACTGAAGACTCTCTTGCCGAGTATCGGCATCATTTTTTGATTAACTTCACCAGCGCTCTTACCGGTGAAAAACTGAAACTTAATTGCTGGTTTTTTTTTAATACTAAGCATTAAATACTTTGATACTATTTATCGTTGAGCTTATAGTCTTAGATAGTCAAAAAGCTGATGCGCATACAGGCTTGCCAAATCTGACTTATTGACAACAAAAAGTTTTGAAGTTATTGACATTCTTCAACCTGTTAAATTGCTTCGGAGAGAGTAACCACACCATTTGCCTTTTTCAGCAAACTCCTGTTCTTTTGCAACATGCTGGATGCTGTAGTGAACTTAGGTATTTCTTATCGATGTATAATATTTAAGACTGTACCTATCCCTATGTATGAACTTGAAGAAGCAGGTTTACTATAAAGGGTATCTGATCTGCCTCTCGTGGAGCATTTGCCTTAAAGGCGCCGAGACAAAGAGATTAACATAACTTTTCTCTAATGAATGTTTTGGGATCAAGCCATCCTTCAAATTTTTTAGTATTTATCTGTCTGTCGCCGAATTGTCTTTTCGATGTCGTCAGCGATTGTGAGCCACAAAAGGCGATTGATTACCGTCGCGAAAGGTAACCTGTGTTCGATCGCTCTCCGTTACCTCGTCGTTGGCTGTTGCGCGGACGTCGGCAGATGACTGCTGCTGCTGCTGCACGAATTGCTTGATTCATTGTCGGTTTCTTCTCGGCTTTTTCCCGGGAACACATTCTCTAGTCGGCCTATCTTCTTTTTCAGTCATTAGCCATTTGCTCCTTTGCACCTCTGGTCCCGCTCAATCTATCGCTGCTGTGAATGCGAGCATTACCTCTTTTCACTTTCAAGTTTTTTGGTGTAGGGCTCAAAAAAGGGACTCGGAGTGGGGTAGAGGCAAAGGAAGGACAAAGCGAAACATGGAGAAAGAGCTCGATAATGGTTCTCTTTTGTTTTCCCCTCTCCGAGTCACTTCAAGTCGTCGCTCACGCACCTTTACCCACTTAGAGAGGACCCGTTCTCTCTGAATGAACAGCGGCTAGAGTCGGGCGGGTTTGACTTCCTTCTAGACGAGATGCAGACGACAGCCCAGTCTCTGCCTGCCAAGGTGCACTACCCTGCTAACTATGATGACTGACTAGTGACGCCGCTTCAAATCCTGCAGCTTACTTTTTCCACCACTAGCGTACACGATGATTAGCGTAGGGCTTTTGATGCGGTGGTCCGTAAAGTTGTCTCTCGGAATATAATCTTTGGAGAACGTAGGCGCATATTCCGCAAAAGCAAAAGGGCCCTGTACGTGTGTGTATGTATCTAAAGGCGTAATACATACATGTATCATGCTGCAAATGTATCAAAACTAGGGTGTGAAAAAACTGTTGTTTCATTTTGAGGCCCTTTTGTTGGCAGCTAGTAGCAAAGACCAGTTCGCTTAGTTAAAGACTATTGGCGATGGTCGAATCAGCGCGCATCATAAGGGACGCATTCGTCTCCTTGGAGCAGATCGTTTCGGCGTCATTTGCTTGCTGTCCTTATTACAGATATTGCCTGTAATATAAGAAGAGTCACTGAGAGAGTAAAACAGATAAAATAAGATAGAGATCTGGAGAGCCAGGGCAGTACAGCGATAGGTTCTAAACCTCCTGGGACTATGGGGATGGTTTGATGGGAAACACGGCAGGATATAGGAAAAGCTGCTGGCGATACGATGCCAGTACTTATCACGTAGATCACACTAGAAAACCAGCTCGAGTGGACGAGCGACACATTATAATCGTTGTCTTGATACAGTTGATATGGTCAAAGCGTAGTGAACCTAGAGTTATAACCCCTAGACCTGGCTAGATAACCGAAGATGGGGCCTAAGACAGGGAGCACTTGGAGTGGTGGGGTGCGGGGTAACGGGGAAGGCTAGGCAATGTCACCTACTATATTATTATAATGGCATCTATCTATAAGGTAGGCCAAGCACACTTAGTACAGGGACGCTAGTTGATGACACTAAGCCTGAACGATCCAGAGGTGGTTGCTAAGATTGACCACCTTTAAGGGAAAACAGAGAGAGAGAGAGAGAGAGAGAGAGAGAGAGAGAGAGAGAGAGAGAGAAAGTAACAGCGTTCTCGAAAAAGCATCATGAATGCAAGTATAGTTTGACAGTGTCGCCTCTGCTCAGCACTGCACGGTACAAACTCAATGTAGCTGCAGACCACCGTATTAAAGCTGAATTATGTTTTAGTTGGTGTTTTAAATGATCGCGTATTATTCGATGTAGCTAAGGAGCCTTGAACAAGAGTTCGTTTTTGCGTATATACTCGAATGTAGCCAAGAAATCTAGATCTCGGCATCCCAGTTAACATTATACACGTCTGAAATTACGAAAGTTACGTCGTGATATTTTCTTTCCCATATCACTAAATAGCCTGTCAACTTCGTAAGCGATAAACACGCTGAGCCCCTCACTCTAACTAATGATGCCACTGACTTAGTTCGGCTTTATCAACCAGCTGAATGATGCCTTGCGAACCCATACAATTCTATCCAGCCGGCTCACATATCTTACTATACTATACAAGAAAAGTCGTAGACTATCTCTTTTCGAAGATGTTTCAATCGTCGAGCGGATGAACCACACAGTCTCGTCTGTTCTGCCAGTTGGCTAGCAATGGGTTAATATCTTCGTTGCGTTGCTTCTCACTGTTTTGTCATAGCAGTTAAAATCGCCGAAATCACTCTGCCACCGTTAAAAATCGAACGCTTCGAGGAAAGCCCACCGCTCTCGCACGTGTCTGGCTTCTCCAGTTCTCTAGCCGTTTGAATGGACGTCGTGACATCCTGCTTCGCGAGTCCTTCTTCAATTCTTTAGCGCTCGAACGCTACTCACCGACCTTCGCCTCGTCGTAGCAACGGAGAGCATTCTGGGAGCCAAAAGAAGAGATCGGGGCCGTTCACGGCCAATCCGCTTTGTTGCTTTTCTGCTATATTTATTAATTTAAAATTATTATCGCTTTTATAGCTCGCCAGTGTTGCTCTCTTCGCCCGGCAATCAATGCCAGCCAACCTTCTTAGTCCCTATGCCATGACCGGCTGTCCCTTAATGATCAGCACCCTTTGCACGAACGACGGAGGCATGATCTATTAATGCTATGATAGTATTAAATGCTGCAGATATGATAAAAATCATCCTGGCCGAGAGTGTTTCGTGAAGACACGACGATAGACGAAGTTAGTTGGATTGGCCAAAAAGACTGGCTAAATTTTGCGAGTCTGGTCGAATTTGACATCGCGCCATTTGCCCGTAGCTATAGAAGACATAAAGATTGTCATCGCCGGACAATAAAGGCATATTTGACTAGATAAAGCTTCTAGCTCATCTAAATTTATCTTGCACGGCCAATGCAGTGTACCCAGCTAGCTCCACTCAAACGCGTACAACAAGCAACAATTTGAAATCGTTGTTGCATAGGTGCTTGGTGCCAGTATGAGTCTCCTCACTTTGCTCCTTTAAACGAGACTTTTTAAGTCTGAACTAGATAGCATTTTTCATAGGTGTTACGTGCTTTTGCTACAGAGACACAATGCACGACCGAGTGTATGGACGCGTCAGTAGATAGATGATTTTATCAGCCATTAATTCCACTTATATTCGACCTGGCTAGAATGCGCCAGATACTACCAGTAGATCCACGGTGCACACGGAAGCTTGCGGTGTCTGCCGGTCAAAGTATGACCGATTCGTATCATTGTGTTGCTAATTGCGTAGTGCGGTCTAACAACAGCGGACAAGTCGAGTTTGAGTAACACGACTGAATAACGCTGATGATGACGATGATCATGAATGGTAAGGATAATCGTTTGCTGTACCGTTTTACCTGTGGCCTGGCCATCGATTCATCCTTCATTAGTCTATTATTGTGGAAAGTAGTCCGAACGACGCTAGCGCTACGACCGCTGCGGTGGACCTCTGTCGAAGGCTTGTACAAAAGCTCTACACATTGGGAAACAGTAAGCCCAAGACAAAGAGATAACGCTTTTCTGCTATAATATTAATAGCCTAGGCTCGGCTAGTGAGTGGCCGTCGTTTGCGTTCAGGCTTCCTAGCGTGACACTTTAGTCGATGCGATGCGCTCATTGTATTTGAACGTTTTCTAATTTCATTCAAAGTGGCTCGCCATCAATTGAACGCCTATTCAACACAAAGGCAATCTTTGAAGTAACCGACATAATTTTGCTTTGCTCTGGCCAGAAAACTAGTCGTGTGCTGTTCTGCTGTGTTCGCGCTTTCATCCGAGTACCTTCTTGCAAGAAGTAGGCCGCCTCTTTAGGCCATGAAACAACGGAAAATAGACTGTTACAAGAAAGCACCCACACTAACAAAAGCTCGCAATGCATCGACGTTCCTTTATGGTGCTTCGCTGTGTTGGAAAGATTCTGGTAGACCTTAAATAAATATACCGTATAAAGCTTCCGGACCTTTTGACTGATGGAGTCTCGAAATCGATCTTTGCCAGTCATATCATTCAGCGTCGCGAAAACAAGTGAGAACCTTTATATTGCTAGTGACGGAACTCATCCACTGGTTAAGCTCGCCTTGCTCCTCCCGCATGATATGATTTGAAGATGAGCGAGCAAAAAGTCGTCGGGCTTACCATTGGCTGCGGGTGTTAAGCGCTAGATTTGCTGTTCATATACCTTGCTCACCTGTGTCAATAGCGTGATGCATGAGGAAATTAATAACACGGCGTTGTGGAATCTCGCTATCGTGCTCGAGGTCATGAGGCAAGGAGCTTGATTGAGTCATTGAACCATTTCGATGACTACAGAATTCACTGTTACCTACCTCCATTCTCCTCCTGTTAGATGGAAGTTAGTCGAGTGAGTTATGTTCATATGTGGATTCAGCAACCGAGAGTTTAAATACGATACCACGAATAACTTCGAATAAACCAGACGTTGTGCACCAAGCCGAAAGCGGACAACAGCTCGGCGTTACTTTGGCTTTCGTCACATTGATAACGTTTAATAGCATACACACCATTGCTAAGTCAAGGGAGTATAAAAAAAAAGAAACAAGAAGAAGAATTGCCCATATCGATACCCCCCGCGCCCGCCCATCCGCCTTCTCCCCTCTCGCTTTCTTTTTTCAGGAAAAGGTATAATGCCAACCTTCACTATGGCCAAGTCCATCGATTGGCTATGAAGAGGTTGTTAGCAGAGCGGTGATATTAGGCTGTGATGGTAAATGTAGCGCAACCCATCTGTTAATAGAATCCGACGTTAAGTGAAACATCCACAGTGTCGAATGCCAGTGATCGACACCGTTGTCCGCAATATAGGTAGAGTAAACTAGGTGCGAAATCGGTTTTGGTGTGATTCTGAGGTAAGAAATCACTGGCCATATAACAGCCGAAGTTCCTCGATGGGTGCTCAGTGATCTCTGAAGTCAAACTGTACCAGAGAATCGGAACCTTTACATGACGAAGTGAACAGCTGCGCAGGCGTAGCATTGGACCGTGTATTCTGATGGTCATTAAATTATAGTCATATGTACCAGTTATACTTCTCATTAACGAAAATGCACTCATACTTCTACCGTACAACCGTTACAGGAGGATTATGTATGTTGTTTATGTAGCTGAAGGCTTTTTTTTGGCTTAATAATTATTAGGTAGTTGAACTAAGCGATTATTTTAGCTAAGAGAAACGCAGAGGGAAAATAAGCAGAAAATGGAAAAGTCATGTACGTTTAGCTAACAAGAGTTAATAACACACTTTCTGTATAAGATATATCGCCTCTTTATAGTGCTGTTCTAGTAGTCCAAATATATTCATCGATAATCAGCGACTGCGTATATCTTTATTCGATGAACTATGAACGCCGATCAATGCGTTACCTCAGCAGCGTTTGCCGTTGATACTGCTATTGAGCCACTACTGGTGCTTTATGGGTGTTCCCTTTTCTCTTTTTTAGATAGATCGGTCTCCTACATACGTTGTTTCTGCCCGCTTTTTAAAACATCGTTGAATCTCATTCCCCGATCCCGAATAGCCAATATAAATTATAGAAAAAAAAAAAAACTTAGCAGAAGTTACCTGGTGATGATAATGATGATGTGTAATAGTGATGTAGCGTCAGCAAAGGGCACGGTGCCAGTTGTTTCAGCTCAAGGTTCTATTCCCTTTTCCTACGCCCATGTAACAACTATCATCAGTGTCCGTATTTGTTTGCGCCTGTTAGCGTAACTATGGTTTCGTTACCACTTTATTTGTTCTTGTTGTTATTATTTGTCGTCCTCCAATATGTCGAATGCATCGGTTCGCTTGCGCCTGCTGGGTAGTCGAAACCACTCGCGGAAGGTGCATCCGGCTTCGTTACGTGGATGCTGTATTATAATCTAGGTAGCATCTAGATATTATATTTGAAACAGTATTTTCCACATACACAGAGCACACCTCACATACCGGCACGCGCTCATGTTCGTTTACGCGCATAGACGTTTCGTCAGAGTAAAAACAGCTACCGCCACAGCCATGTCTGTCTAATAGACGCTGCCAGCCATCTCGTTTCGTTGCTGGTCTCGCTCGAGAACCTATTGTATCAACGCTCGATCCTGGCTTACTTTCGTTTTCCCCGTTCGGCAACGCTCGCGCTGGGCTTACAACACAAATGCCACTGTCAGCAGCAGCAGCAGCGGTGGCAGTAGTAGCAAGCAATGTGCACTCTGCGGTGACGCCTTGCGTCCTACCAGCCTATATTCACGCTCGTATAGTAGAAGTTGTCAACTGCTAGTGATCGGTGCGTTAAGGAGAGAATGTGCTTTTTATATTTTTAGGAAGCGAAGAAGAGACGTCTGTTCTTTGCCTTTCTCTTTCAGTCTACGGCTGTTCTAAGATCGCGAGAACGTAGCGGCGATCAGTGCGTCGCCAACGGTTCGCTCGCCTCCCCGGCAACGTTCCCATCGAGGGGATCGTGCAGCTCGGAAAGCGCAGCCCAGACTCCTAAACGCTCACGGCGAAAAGCGCACACGACCGTATCAATATAGAGAAGGATGTTTTCAAGCTCAGCTAATTTTTGTCTGTTTCACTCTCACTGGCTGTGGCAGTAGAGCAGCTGGGCACAATGCGCCCGCCGCCGCCGCCGCCGCCGCCGCCGCCGCCGCCGCCGCCGCCGCCGCCGCC
>NW_019211458.1:15858613-15889219 GCF_002443255.2 Varroa destructor
GCCGCCGCCGCCGCCGCCGCCGCCGCCGCCGCCGCCGCCGCCGCCGCCGCCGCCGCCACCGCTGTTCATGATTCTCATGACGGGGCCAGTAATGATTATGCTGATGATTCGGTGGCTGTGAATGATTGTGATGATGATGGCACTAACGCTAAACAGAACAATGCACTATTAGATCAGCAAGCTGGATAAAGGCAGTAGAAGGAACTAATTGAGGGAAAGGAAACGGGCGCTCTCCTGACCATTTGCTCGATGGTATCAATGCCGCTGGGCATCCCAATGTGAACGAAGGCAGCTGCGACGAAAACAAATAGAGCCTTTAAAACGTGAAAAATTGCTATACTATTACGCTATATTTCAGCTTCACGAAGTGCCTGCTAATATATGCTTATGTCGGGTTGAGACTCGATGGAACTGAGATCGCTTCGCCTGTTTGACACCGAACGTCCAAGTATTACAGTGGATACCGACGGCCAATCGACCCTCGGGCCCAATCAATTAGACCGTTACGAGTTATGCTGTTGGCGAATATATACTTTCTTACGGCGAACTCGTTAGTGCAATAGTGCATATGCTGGTCCAAACGACAGCCGGACATAGATTGGGGAGCGCGCTAACGACAAGCTGCTTGACGCTGTCAAAAACCCAATGAGGAGTTCAATCTATGCGTTTGGAATAGGTGCGGGAGAACTTTTGAAGTCCGTTCAGAATGCACTCGTATGGATTAAAGACTAGCGTAGATCGGGTTCATTCTAAAACTAGTAGGGAAATGGTACAGGTACTGCGAATCGTTTGTTGTGACAAAGCTTGACGTTGCTAACCATTGTACAGCTTGGTACATTACCTTATTCCTTCAGGCGGACGTTTCGACGCAGTTATTATGAAGAAAATAAATGCCCCATCGTCGACGTACCTTCTACCGTTATGATTGCTCTATACGTTGCGTCATACGAAGTCACGTATACTCGCGACTGTGTTGCATGCCGATTGATTTTTCAAGTAAAAATTTTCACTCTGGTCAATTGCCAACGGGCCAGTGAGGGCAGACCATTGACAGAGAGGCTTGCTCTTAAAAATAGTTATAATACAGGGACCAACTCAAAACGTCTTTCCAAGCGTATTCATACCACTGGATATGAGCTAATATTACCAACGAGTAATTTTCTTGTATCGTTTCTTCTCTCGGCTTGATAAATCCGCTTCGTTTAGAACAGTTATGAGCCTATCCTTACCAATTCAAGATGTTTCCGTTTTACTGACGGCGCTCAGTCTTACGAAAAATCCGTAAGCCCTCTTGTCAGGACGCGGCCATTACACACTCACATGTCTGTTTCAAGAATCAGACGTTGTTGTCATCGTCGTCTTCCATATCTCTGGAGTCATTCAATCGAGTAATGATTAAATTGAACGCAGCGACGCACCGCCATCTGTCGCCACGACTGACCCTTAGTGGGGTCCGCTCCCTTCTGTGATGTTCTCTATCAGTTAACTTCCACATGTCCCTGGCTTGCCCCTGCCTTCTTTTCATACGCACCTTTATCAGCAGCGATTTTTCCGCTGTTAAAATGTTGTCCAGCCTGCCGCTCCTTTTTTGCGTTGTTGATGATCGCGTACGTTGCTTTGCAGCTTAGGCTCTAGAACGTTTACGCAGTTTGTCTCCCCTTATACCGATTTCTTGTTTCAACTCCGAGCTGCCAATGTTCACTGACTTACGAAATAGTATTGTCCTAGCATAAGGACAAACACACATCTGCTGCACCCCTCCGTCCTACCAATATAACTATGCTTTACAGCACATATACAGGTATGTATGTACGCCTTGAGGCTGGGACAAGTGAACGCGATTTCTCCTAAGAACCGAGGGAAGCCAATGTGGCAGCCTTTATCGGAAAAAGCTAACAGGGAAAGCACCGATTTTCTCTCTCTCTCTCTCTCTCTCTCTCTCTCTCGAAGCGCAGAACTTCTTCTCGGCGTCGCGGCGCGAGATCGTGTTCCAGTTAATTTAACTAGCGTCCTCGCGAAACACTCGCCTGCATCCGCCGCCCCGAAATCAGCCCCGTTTCCCCATTCCCTCACTCCACAGTCAAGGGATCGACATGGCTGCTTGTGGCGCCGCTACTGCTAGCTCCGCGCGCTTGCTTCACTTACTTGATGTCCTGCTGACCGTCGGTCGTGGCCTCCGTCGTTTGCTTACTATAGCCGTCCTGTACTTCGCTGTTCCCTTCACTTCTCCCCTTCCTGCTTTAGCCCGCTTGCTTTCCTTACAGTAGCGTTATGCCTTTTTAGCGCGCAGCAGTCTTTCTTGCTAGGTAAGCCGCTCCTTCTCGCCCGGGTTTTTCTTGAAGCGCTCATGGCGCTGTTTCTCAAGTAAGCTAGTTTACCAGCGTCTATCATACGGATCCACTCGTTTATACCGATCCGGCGTTGCCGTCGCCGCCGGTAACGGTAGAGAAAGCAGCGTTAAGTAAGTAATAATGTCTGCTTACTTAGCAAAGTATCGCTGGAGCTGCGCAGGGAGGAACGCGCGCCGGCCGGCAACGACCCGCGGGGCTGCTGCTTGAGGACAGCGGCTGTCTTAGTGGCCGTCGGTTAACGACTCGATGACCCAGGCGGCTTGTTAGCAAGCCCAGTTAGAGGTTGGCTAGATGGGAGCTAGGTCGACTAGATGGAAAAAGGAACAACGTATAGGGGGGTAACTGAGTTGGGCGGCAAGCAGAGCGCGAAAGGGAGGCAACCGTCCGGGAGCGGTGGAAGCCGGTAAAACGCGCAAGAGCTCTTGGGGAGTGACGGGGATGTTAGGGGCCAATAGGCAATAGAGACATTGCACATGCGGAGCAAAATGGGAAACGGGCAGGGCAAAACGGGGCACTGGCCCACATGGCCGCGGACAGATTGGATTTAGTGAGGCAAAGAGCTTCTGGAACTGCGCTCATGCTCCTAGTTAACGAGCCAGCTCTCTCGAAATGTGCTGGTCTTACGATCACCTCCAGCAGCAGCTGCTGATCATGCGGGGACCCTATTATTAGTGGTCTGAATAATCGGGTGATAGAAACGGGCACTTTAGGGCGCTTTAGGGCAGCGAGAGGCCATATATATATATATATATTGTAGTGACGACGCACTAATATCGGCGCAAATGCTATTTATTTCTTTTACACCTTATACTTATACACCAGTAGCAAAATACCTAGAACTAAATATTGTTGGTACGCGCCGTAACACTCAACCGAGCTACCCAAATGTCTGTCTGAACATCTACGACCGCCTGCGTTTTGAGCTAGTTCTTCTGCATCCTGCGCAAACTGAATCTCTTTCTGCGCCTGCTGACACTATGACCGTTGACGCTTAAATATACGTATTTCAGCTTTTTTTTAGAGCAGCGATCTCCTTCGTAACTATAGGTACCCCCGTATAGAGACAGGCGCCGGAATACACGTCTTCGGTCCCCTAGGATTTAAACTTTATTAACCTTCACATCTAGTCACCATCTTTCTGATTCGATTCAGTAACTGCTGTACAATTTTTTAAGTGTAGGACTTTCCGAAGTGGTAGGACATGATCATGCCTTTGACTTGGGATCGCGCGATCCGCAACAGCGCTATGCTCCTTTCGATGGAAACAGGAGCTCGCTCATTTGCCTAGACATCTGCTTGTGCATCGAGTTTTTCGATGACTCCGCTCAGACGAGAGTCTGTCCGCTGCATTCTACAGATCTTAAAGCCTCGCAACTCCCCGGTACGGCCCATCGGAAGCTTTGCATCGGAGATGAATCCCTTGTTCCGTTTTGAGCGATGCGCCACAACCGGCTGCTATTAGCAGCACTAAGATTCCTGACCTGGAAGCGACCCAGCACGACCTACTATTAAAGCAACAATTTTACCTCGATGCATTTGATCATCACGTGCAAACTTTGGAAGCACCCTTGAAGACAGACGGTCCAGCAGAAACCGCTCCTTCTAGGTGAACACGTAGGGTTTTTATCACCTTCTGGAACCTACGCATAATATAGCCTCGCATGAGATAATGCTTCTCACGGAAACGAGTCTTGAACCCATCCCATGTCACGTTGCTGCAGGCAACGAACATGAATTGGTGTTGAACTGTACCCAGCAAACGTTCGTAAGTGACCCTGGACGGACGCTTTTGCGGTCCGCCATAAACACCTACTACTATATGTCCAAGGTGTTCATCCAGTTATCGGGTAGTGAAGAAATGGTAGTTTTGGCGCTAACGCGATTCCCTCCGCATTTTCTATCAGATACCCCACCATATACAAGCCATTCTCGATTTGATTAATATCTTGGTGCAGACGATCCGCACTGTCCTCGTTGGCAGCACTTGCTGTGACGACGTACCGGTACAGATACGATATATTTGTCCTACACATTGTCTTGATATAACAGCAATAGCGCTGGAAGTATCTATGGTCAATTATATCGTCTGTACCTGTCATATATACGGATGCAAGTATGGCGTGAATATAGTAAAAGTACATGTTAAAGATAAGGAATTATAGTAATATGCTTCTTAGGATTAAGTAAATACTTGCGTTTAATTTTCAATCAATATGGACATTTTAATTATTCATAGTAAGTGTCTAGCATGCGTCT
The DNA here is from genome assembly GCF_002443255.2 of Varroa destructor. NCBI lineage: Eukaryota > Metazoa > Arthropoda > Arachnida > Mesostigmata > Varroidae > Varroa > Varroa destructor. Next base: position 15,863,221 of record NW_019211458.1, read on the forward strand.
GACCTTACGCGGACAAAGATCTAAATTTTTTCCAATATTATTTTCAATCTAAAACGTGTTTCATATATAATATTATGTTTAAAGCTTAGATAAGTTTGCCACATGGCGATCCTTGATTCCTTCTTTGTCTTACGTGTAAATCGTCTTCACAACGTTTCCGTCGGCTCGTTCTGACCAGTATACCTTTACGTAAGTAACGGGATCATCGAACTGCCGCTGCAGTGACTAATTCGTTCGATTTCTGTTAGTCACTGTATACTGTTTGCTCATTAAGCACCAGGGGCACGCCTTCTGTTTACCACCAGATGTTTGTTACCAAAAAAGATCTTCGACACGAACACAACACTCGACCACACTGCGCAAACTTTCTAGTCTCTGGGAACGGTCTGAGTCGGTGGTAACTTCTTAAGAATCTACACACTTCTCGACCGGAGCAGTTTCAACCGCAATGGTCGAACAAATAATGACCACATTCATTTCTTAGGAAGACAATATCATTTTTGCTTTGTCGTCATATAAACAATTTTATTCGTGAATCGGCAACAGAAAAGGGGGCGTCATCTAGCAATGTCTGGCTTATCGCAAATCACAAAAAGTGTTTTGGCCTTTTTTTCGCAATCATAAAATATGGCAGTTTTCGGATTTTGAGTACTGTTTTATTTGGGTAAGAGGTTTGCCTTCATAACTGAATTCATTCCCGAGCTTTGGGTGCATGTTATGTTAGCAGCTGGACCAAAAATCACGTATACAGGTGCTTAAAATAGAGAGATGAGATGAATTAAAGCATAGAATTAAATTATAATAAAATATAAGAATAAAAATGAATGAGACTGAAGACGCACCATTAAGTTCATGAGCAGTCATCAAGAGAACATGTTGAACGTCGGTGACGACAATAAAGACCTTCATTTCATGTCACTCTGTGATTGTTGTGCACGACCTTTCTCGGCCATCGATCCTGTAGTGACTGATCCAGTAGTAACTGATTCTGAGTGTGCAGCCACCAGAGTCCAAGCATCGATGGAGTTATTCAGTCGTATCCGGGCTACAAAACGGCGACCTGCCCCATTCGTCAGCCGCTATTGAATGGTATCTTGCGCTCGACACACAAAGTCGGCGACTGGGTCTGCGCGTCCTTTAGATCACAACGCCGTGCGCACAGACACCGCCGCCACGCAAATTCAAATCATATCAACGATTCTATGGGTTGTTGGATGATCCCCAGTGCGCGTTTTCTCGCATTCCCCCGCACATCGCTGTTATCTCTTATCTACCGCCACGATTCGAACTAGCAGAAATCGTTTAGTCTGTCTGGGTTGGGGTCGTCGGCCGCCAGCCGACCTAGTCGGTGGGAGGACTTGTTCAAATAATGTGCTTTAAATTGAACCCACCCTGCTGCGCTCGGCTTGGTTCGGCCTGGTTGGGAATGGGTGAAAGGCGTCCGGCGCTGACGCCAGCGTTTGAGCGCTGATGCAGATGAAATGGACCTGCAAGAAGGGGCAAAAAGGAAAAGACAACGGGGCAAAGAGCGGGAAGTTGGAGCAAAATAGAACAAAGGCGGTTGGCTACTGGGCTGGCTTCTATGCAACTCTTCGCATAGTCCTACTAGCTAGCTCACAACCACTTTGCTATTCACTCAGATTGCCGCCGCCGCCGCCACTACTCGGGCTGTCCGTCCTTCTCCCAGTCGAGTCCGACGACCTATACCTCCTTCAGAGCTGCAGTTCCGACCCTATTGGGGCGGTTGAAGAACCACCGTTTCTTCCCAACTACGTACGGCTGCCGGCAACTAAGTGCGGTCGCTTCTAGACCAGCGCTGGCAACTCCTATTAAGGCTAAAAGATGATTATTTAAATTTTGCCTCGCCAGCCATCACTACCATCATCAGAGCACACGGAACTACCAACGTCGTCTTCGTCGTTGCTGAACTGCCGCTTCATCATCGGCTGCCCTTCTTTGCTACCGGCCTTTTTATTGAACCAGCCACAACGGTTCAGCGGGTGGGACGGATGAGGTCCAATAGACGACGTGGCGCGTCCCTGTACACGCAATTCACCTAGCCAAGTCGTAATAGTAATAGTGGTAGCGGTGGTGGTAAAGGTAGCCGGCGCAGCTACGGCAAGGGCGGTGGCGATCGTCGCGGGGAGACAGCAAAGTGGACGTGCTGTAAGCGGGCGGCTTTCGAAGAGAATTAAGGGGAACGAACGGAGCGGGAATAGGAACTCCAGTCGGCATAGCGGCGGCACAAAGAAGGCAAGATCTAAGCAAAAAGGCCGTTGGACTAGTGGTGATAATACATTCTTTATTACAATTTCACTCTAACAGAAGCTGCGACAGGCACAGCAGTAGCAGCAGTGAGATAGTACTTGCATGCAAAAAGCTTAGCTGGAGATGGGGGTTACTGGAGTAACGCAAGCAGTGGGGGATGGCGGTAGTGGTAGTAACGGAGAAAAAGTGGTTGTTGCTTGTCTACCCGTTGGCACAGGGTCAGCTAAAGTCCCAAGCAAAGAGACATTCACTGGCGTTGGGATCAGACTAGCCAGTTGACAGTGGAATGGGAGCTGTAATGCAGGGCGGTCACAAGGCAGCATATGTGTTATTGCAGGGCTAAAGGTTGACTAGGCAGGGAGAGACGATGAAGCAGGACAAAACTAGAGAAAAAAAGATTTAGGTACAATGAAGAATGAAAGAATCACGGGAGGATCGGCGAAGGGGCTGAAGAAAAGAAAACGAAAAACATAGAAAAAAGCCTCAAACGAACAGCTAGGACGTGGTGCCCTAGACAAGTTTGTGTCGTCTCCGGCACTGTTACCACACTCCAACATCAGGGAATAGCTGTTAGCACTATTACTACTAGCGCCACTGGGTTTTGGCAAACTATCGAACAAGTAAAACACGATTGGTACTACCCTGCCAAAAATTTGCTGTATTGGGGACCTCTGACGTCATTTAAATGGGAAAAGGTGGCCGACACAGACGAGGACGTACGCACAAAAAGGCCAATTGGGAGTCCGAAAGAGAAACAGCAAGCAAAGGCGCGCGAGAGGGAGAGAGGAATTAGCCGTTGCCTTTATTCCATGTAAGATTCCCACAAAGATCACCTCAGTTCCTTCCTGTAGGTGCGCTAACCCTTGCGAGGCAAGAAGATCCTCAAGCCAGCCAGCGGAAGCTCAATTCCTGATCGCCAAATGCAGTGGCAGTTGCTCAAAAAGACGAATGGAAACTGATATAGGGAGGGAAGGGGCAGGAGAAACACTGAAGCTTTGACTCGAATGGGAGATCGGTCCCTCAAATGCTGTGAAGTAGAGAAAAAGGGTCGAATTTGTGGCATCTGAATTCGTAGGAGTCTGCCTTCGAATTTGATGACGACTACTGGCATGGGCCAATGATAAAACCTGAAAAATCTGCATTGCAGGTCCATTAGGGCCGTGATCAAGTAGTGGGGATAATGTGGCGGAATCGAGCGACCTCCAGAGCTAGGAGAGCGGAAGCTGCCGAGCGGATGCTGTTGGGAAGCAGCACAAAGATCACGACAGCGACTCCACAAGCTACGCGGCAAGCAAATGGAAAGCGAGCGGATCAAGAAACAAGAGAGAATAAGACGGTTGACGGTCATCAAGTCTGGCGGCTGGCTGGTTCCGCAATTCCAAAACTGTCGGCTTGAATCGACCCGCTCCTTGTTCCTCTCGCCGCATCTCTTCCCACCGCCTTCTGCACTCATCAGTTCGTCAAAGTGGGCGGAGCCGCCTCCACCACTAGCATCACCATCACAAAATAATTGCCTACGTTTATCGCCCATCGGAGTATGGTGTCCTGACTTCCTCTGTCAAAGGAATGACACACGACAAGCTCGAAGATTGTACAGGTCATCGCATTACGCTATGCATGTAGAAAGACGTAAATGATATCTGTTATAGCTATTGAATAATGATCAAATTGGATGCTTTGTACAGTCTAGTACAATGGATGACTTTCTTACCCTTTTTAAGTACGTATAAATACGACATATATTTGCGATGTCCATTATTATTTTTTCCTTAATAAGAACACAAGCAATTTAATGATGTATCGGTGCAATACGTTGATTACTCAAAATGCTGCTTATGAGGTCGTAATGCATCGTGCCGTTTTTACGATGTTGTGGAGTGTCAAAAAGCAGTAGCAACCTGCTAAACGATACAACTAATTTTAATTTACATTTTAAACATCTTGGATACTTATTATTATTATTACTTAAACATCTTGGATATTTTTTTAGCCGTGAGTAGCATTTATCACATTCTCCTACCTAGCGTGGATATCGATAGAGAAAAAGAAAAGGCCCATTCTATTCCGTAATGAATTACCGTCGCGATCACCCTCGTTACAGACTTCATGCGCCGTAGAGGAAACATTGGTCGGCGAACACGTCCAAACTCTCAAACTGTTTCAATTTCTAGCAAGGCCACCTTTAGTTAACGCTCAGTTGCATAAAATGGCCTTTTGACGTAGCAGAGTTACCTGCTCTAACTTTCGTTTACCGTTCCGCTCTTCATCAAAGACCCTGCCTCGATGAGCTTACCATGGAGTGCGGTGGGGGCTCAGCACTTTACCTCATTTTACTTTCGCGTCTGCAGCAGCGTGTTCAACAACGTCTGTGATGGCGGTGTCGTGAGCGTTTTGTGGCAATGGGAAAGGCGGAAGATGTTGAACAGAAAAGAATTTAAACGAAGCTCGTGATAAGAGTAAAGAAATATGAATAGCGGAAAAGATCTCCGAAGCGGCCGGCCGCAAAGAGAACGGATGTGAAGACCCCTCTCCACTCGAGCTCTTGGGGCAGTGCACGCCAATTCAGGTATTAACTCGAACGACGATGAAAACGGTGTCTTCCATGTGATCAGAGGGAGATATTAATAAAAGTGCTTCTTGCACTACCATGGCACGCCCAGTTCTTCATACCGACTAGGTTCTTCAACCAGATCCTTGCCCGCAGGTAATTGTTCTTCTCGGAAAAGATACCTATCAAAGAATAGTTTTACTCTAATGCCTTTACTTCGTTCGACGTCTAAGTACTCTGCAGGCAATAAAAACCTGTATAGTCCTATAAGCCAGCCTATGCTAGCTAAAATAAGTCTAGCCGATTCAGTCTCAGAGTTCATGCACACACGTCTAATTGGTGTATGAGACTTGTGCGAGCTGGGCATACAGATGTCCTCCCTCGATTTCATATTCTCAACAGTCTCACATGTTTGTTAATGTTTATTCTTTCATTTCCTATGTTTGGCGATAATATTTTGACATAATAAGCTATGAATTATACGTTTGTCGACTTTGCCCCAAACTGCTGAGCCGCGCCACCGACACTGAACATATGTGGAATAAGTTGTTCCTACGATAAGTTTAGATCTCCGACCTGCCCCTGACGCGCGCTTTCCATCGCATAGCAACTTATCTCTCTCCTGACTTGCCTTGCCTAGATAAATGAAAAATTTTATGTCCCGCCCCTTCTATGTAGCAGGAGCTTTGCGAAAGGCTTAAGACTAGCTTGACATGATGCGCCTTCGTGTTGCCGACTGATAAGCATCCTATAAGATTTCACATATAGTCTCTCCCACAGCAACAACCTATGCATTTACCAGTCTGTATAGAAATATTAGTAGACGATTGACGCCATGATATATATTGGGTTTGGCACCGTTGGTGTATATATAGCGGCGAATACAGAATTGGCTAGAAATTACGAACGTCTCGAGCCGTACGAGTTGCAGACCTTAGGATGCTGATCGTAGGTGTTTGCTTCTCCAGGACGAAATGACCGAGACGGGGACCATCACAACACTTCGGTCGCGACCGTCTCTTCGCTTGCGTCACCATGAAGGAAATGCTCCTTTGAAGAACCCCTTCAAACTTAGCCAATCGAGGGAAGCTTGAGGCTGCTTTGCATAAGCACTGTTAGCAATCGACTCTCATTACCTAGGAGGATTACCGTTAATACTGTCTATGAACAAACACTGGTCATCAGGCTGTGCTTGCATTTTTTCTCATACAGATATACTAGAACGTACAATTAAATGGCCTATCGGAAAAACAACATTTGGCGCATCTTCGTACCTATGGCCAGAGTTGCTCTCACATACTTCGATCAAAGGAAATTATTTGAGCTAAACCTTTAAGAGCAATCACTTCGATCAGACAGTTCCATTATCGGAAATTAATTTCTAAGAATCGCGATGTAATGATGCTTCTGCGCGTGGATTTCATATAAATTGAAGTCAACTTTGGCTGATTTAGCGAAAAGGCATAACTAGCGAACAAAATCGACTCGTTTCACCAAATAACATGAAGGTAACGTTATACGTCCGTTGTGCGTCTTTGTTTCAAAACGATATCCAAATATATATTCGATGCCACCTAAAATCATTCAAAATCTCGATAAAAAAACAGAGAGTACAAGTATCGATTCCTTCTCAGCATGATGCCGCCAGCATAAGTCGCCCCGTTGTACCTTTGTGCTTCTTGGCTTGCCATTATTGACGCAAAGCCCGCCAAAAGCAGGACGCAGCCGATTATAGCTGCTATCTGAAATTCGATGCAGTGACAGCGCCGCGGCTGTTTTGAACCCCGACATTCCCCTCTGAACTTGTCTCCACTCGCTCAAAGGGGCAGAGGGCGCGAGCAGGGATAACAGCGGGTCCTGCTTTCTGTGTGCTTCTGAGAACGAGATCAGACTGCGGAAAACAAGAGTGCTCGGAAGACCTAAGGAGCACGCTTGGATTCTGCTGCATAGGTCGCAAAGAAAAGGCCAGTCGATTGGGAGTGGGAGATGGGAAAGAAGAAAAAACAGACGACAAGTGAATAAGGAACAGAAGCGACTGATTCTAAAATATAGGAGCGATTATTTTATGGAGCATGAATACACTTCCTTCTCGAGAGCTGAGCGCCTTCCATTTCCCTACTTGTCTCAACTGCTTTCCTGTTGTAACTGCATCTTATCGTACCTACCTTCAAGTTTTCCTAAACGCTCTTTGGGCATGGCAGAAGAGACAATTGCTTCAATACCGCCACGCTTCTTTGTCTGATCCCAAAAACAATATTGAATTTCAACATCGATCGTGTAACCTCAATCATTGTCTATATATACCTGTTTTGTTCTTTGTTACTGACAATACACTTCATTACAGACCGAGAAAGATAGGACCCGGCGGCATTAAGCCCGTTGTTAGTACAGTGTGTGGTGAGCTCCTCTAGGGAAGAACCAATATACAAAGATCTGAGTGTACTGGACAGCGTTATATAGAAATCATATAAATAGATATTATTCTATATCCTCATCTTCTGAGTGAAAGACATGACAGGTTTTCTCATTTACTTCTAAACTAAAAGGTATCAAATATGGCCTAAGTTGTTATGTACGAATTTGCAATTTCATTATACGTTATAGCCAATCCTGAGATGAGCGACTCTGATATGGTTACAGACACATACAACTTTTCTATGAATTTTTATATATCTCTCAAAGTGTCGGTATTTGGATAATTGCGATTTTTAATGCATGCATTATCGTTAATACGTCTACTTAAGACCTCTTTGTTCGGCGTGGACTTGCTTCAAAATTCCTTTTTTTTTTTCCATGAGATGCCTTGGACCTAAACTCTACCCTATTGCAGACTCATCGTCAACCTGTTCCATCGATGACGTGCCGCCTCTATTTCGAAATGGGCCTGCGGGAAGCGCTAAAAACGGACATTTCAAAGTCCGTGGGCTTCAGTTGAGAGTACAGGACCAAGTCGGAGCATTTGCACGCAGTTTCGATGATGGACAGCAATTGAAGCAACGCCAGGAAAGAGCACCTCAGTCATTCTCTGAAATCTGAGCTCTAAAGAGTATTCCCCCCCTCGACAGGCTGCCAACCCCGCCGGCTTATACTTTATGGAGAAGGTAATAGTGGAAGCTGCATTTCGTCTTCATGAAGTGAAATCTTGGCTATTGAAAGCTAGTGTTTTGTGTGAATAATAAGGTGGGCAATAGCCGCTTTTGCCTTTATCTGACTGAGGAAGACTGTCTCCAGGGGATGACACTGACTCTCGAGGAGTGTCCCAGTGATAACCTACTATGTACAGGAGCAGTCATTGCTTGCCCAGGTGGAATAAGTACGGTAGACCGATTCAAGCTCCAAAGTACTGTGTCTCACTTAGAATGCCCGTTACCTTACCTTTACACGCCACATATACAACGAAATATTTATAACGAGGCAACCTACGTCAATATAGAATAATAAGTCTTATTAAATGAACCGTCAAGTTAGAGCAATGACTAAAATAGAAAAGAATAAAGTTGCCAGGGAGGGAAATGCATTCGCCAACAATGCGTGTAAACTTCAACAGTACAAAAATTGCTGTTCAACAAGTTGACTACCACTTAGTTGTAGCTAAGAAACAGTTTTTTTTATAAGTTTTGTGAATGTGAAGTCGATAGTTTTGAGCTCAATAGGAACGGAATACAACATGGCGTCTCTAAATCCCTAAACTGTAAGGGAATTGTTCTACCTAACCTATTTCGCTGCTTTTTTATAGCAGCTAGTTACCAGGGAGCCCAAAGCTTCTGTGCCTTTAAGAAGTAACAGAAATAGCTTTATTCGCATAGATTTCGCCGCGTGCCTTCATGTCTGGCCTGTTATTCCTCATTAAAAAGAGTCAGTTCATTTTATCGAACCACAATACCTTCAAGTTAGGGCACCTCGCGAACGCTTCGATACTCTCTCCATATATATACATAAATGTTTAATAAGTCATGACTCTCTGATTGTTGTTTTTCTTTGCTGGATGTAATTGAACATAACAATAAGCACATTAAGGTTAAGTTTATATCAAAGAAGGTTTATTCCAAAATGCTATTAAAATTACCGAAATGTAGCAAGACTACAGCAGCCATATTGCGTACGGCTTCAGGCCAGATGTACGTAAGAGAATAGCGGGTTGAACTGCTTAGGATGTTTATAGTCAAAAGACCAAGGATATTAGTAAGTTTTAATAAGTATACTAAAAAGTTTTACCAAAATCTGTAAGATAATAAGTAAGCTCAGCCTCAGTAAACCGAACGTTCATCGCATTTTTTGACATTATGAATGAACCAGCTACATCTCAACGATCGTATCTACTACTAATGGAGATCGAAGACGACAATCCTGCCAGTGATGCTTGATAAAATGTGCACAGACTGTTTGAAGCTACGTTAAATTAGATAGCACGATTGATCGATATAATTTCACTTACTTTATATTTTAATTTTACGTAAAGTTACTATTTAAATTTACCATAAGTTGTACTGTAGTGCATCAATTCAAGCAGAAAACCAGTCATTTTCGACAGCCTAATGACTGGTGTCAATTATTTGAATTTACCGTAAGCGTCGGTTTTACTTCGTATTCGGTAGAAGTTCGCTGTAGATGGTAAATTTTATTTCTAGAAGTACGGACTCCTGCAAACTATGATCTTTTCGTGAGGACATAGCCTTGACGAGGATCTTCCAAACAGATGGATCAGATAAAGAGGCCCCATGGAATACCCCGCCCGTTTTCTAGACTTGACGCTATTGGACTTTTTATTGTAGGCATACTTTAGAGACTAATAATAGAGAGAATAAATAGATAGTAGGAATAGATTATTCTTGCAATTAAAATCTTAAATATAAAAGTAAATTATAATCACTCAAACTATGCACACACTTTTTGGGACTATATATATATATATATATATATATATATATATATATATATATGTATAGCAGCATCATCTTTTCGTCTGAATGCAGCAGTCATCAAATCGGTCGTATTGCTGAAAAGGAGTATGTGCATGCATCTATGTGAAGTATATTTAAGTGCTGATTCGGACGATAAAATTACTTTTGTCCTCATTACAGGCAGCGGTGGACGGCACCTTTGGTATTTCCCAAATATAATGCTACTAGGACACTCTGAATTTCAGCAGCCTTGTGTTCCACTCAGTAAAAAAACTAATTTGTTCAGCTTCCTTTGCCAGGAAGATGGGAAAAAAAGGCGGAGTATGTGTGAGAGATAGGGGAAAAAGAGAGTGTCCGGAGTGAATCAAGATTATAATAGTGATTTTATGCGTTTGTGCGACGGCTGCGTTTGTCTATTAATGCGGTCTGTGCAGTTAAAAGACCCTTTCCCGCGAAGAATCTCTGTTCTATAACAGTAGAACTTCCATCGTCCTGCTCGTGCTCTGCTCCCCGTCTCTGAATCCTTCAGCCCCCAGACGAGATCCCAGCCGATGGTACCAGCTACTGACAGCAATAGAAACTCCGCAGCGGCAACAACATCACCACACACCGGCCGTCATCACCGGCGAGGGGTTTCCGGGGTGGCTGTGGCTTTTAGACATATAAAATTAGTATCGCGCGTTCGGGCCGTGCATTGTAGCCTGTCTTTCTTCTCAGCACGGCCGACTAACCGACTCCTCGGCGCCTCGATTATCCGACCGACCAACCAATGATGAAGACTATAAACTCACGACGATAGGCACTAGAGGCTGAGGGTGAGGGAGGGAAAGACCGACTGGCCCTCACTGGCTTGGCTCGTTCGCATTCCCTATACAGGACATCATGGCCTATTCGTCTGCCTGCCTTGTTTGATCCTTCCCGCGGTCGAGGCAGACTGATACTGAATCTACTGTTAGCTAATATCAACGGCGCTCGACATTACATGACGAAACTCTATCAAAACATAAAACGACACCAACAGCAGGACCAGCAATGCAGCAGTAGGGGAAAATGCGAGGCGAACGCAAGTGGACGCGAGTGCGGTACCGGATTCTGCATCGTCGTCTGACGAGCGCAAATGACGGCAAGGGGTCCGTGGGGAAGCTCATGGGGGATCGTAGAGTAAGCTATCGGCTCCACCAATGCTTAGATATTGCGAAGGCTTTAGTCCTGTGGAAGTATGGTGCACGAAGCACCAAACGACCGAAGATGTCGACCGTAGTTTCTAGGGACTGTTAGCGTTGTGGAGTCTCTTTTCGTCTCAGACAGCCTTTGTCGGCCTGGCTCGCCGGTTGTGAAGGATGCCCGCGCTAGCATTCTTCATTCAACGACACCACCGAATGACGACCGATTCGTCAGTAGGTGACTGACTGCCTGAGTGAATGAGTGAGTGACTCATCTGGCGGCCAGCTCTCACACTTTTTCTCGAATGAGAAAAGCTTCTTGCGCTTTTTCTATAGCTGTCACTTATAGGTTTTCTTTCAGCTATCTGCTTGCTTTGCCCTGTCCACCCCCTGTTTCCGTAGGCCTCTCGCTCTCTCTGTCTACCCTAGTTGCTCCTTTTAGGCTTCGAGGAGACCGACCACTTTGGCGACGGCTTAGCCGGGGACACAACGCAAACCTTCGACACACAGCGAGAAGAACGAAGCTCAGATTGCGCTCGTATAGGGGTAATAATAAAGAGGACAGAAGAAGAACAAGAAAAAGATTCGAGAGCAACAAAGGTGAATGCTCTTTCGGCATGTTCGGCTCTTGCGCGCTTCCTTACATTGAAGGCGATGTCATCACGCCGGAGCTATTGGCCACGCGGTGTGGCCTAAACCATTGGCCAGATATGGGACTAGACCGAGCCAGACTGGTAATAAAGCACTTTCATGATTTATAGACTTATCCTTCCCTTGCGCTGTCGGTTATCGTTTCTGTTGTGAGTGCTATTGCTGTTGTTATCGTCGCCATGGTCTCGTCGTGACCGATGGTCCATAAAGACCTCAAGCTCCTCACGGAGTTCCCCTCTACTGGCCTTGATACACATTACAGAAGTGAGGAGCCCTGTGCACCCTACTGCGTGCCCTCTGCAGGTTTGATCAAAACCCTATCCAGCATCTGTGTAATGTTATTTTGTCGCTTCCACTTGCCTCAGTAGCGAACATCTTAGGCAAAAAGCCTTAGAAAAGTAAGTAGGGCAAAGCTGGACACTAATTAACCCGCTATTCCATCAGAACAGCATTAGTGAAGTAGTAAAATCTGAATTGATACGAAAGTTCGCGGAGACAGCAACGCCATTCGATAAAAAAGGTCCTACATTATTGATTAACACGCTGATTAGATGTGAATACAAATTGCATACTGAATGTACGCTATCCCTTCGTGTCCTAGAAAAGTCCCAATCCACCAAACGGGTAAACGATACGCGTACTTGTACACTAGAAGTATTCGCGAACGCCATATTAGCAATTATTAAACTATTGCTTCGTCTGATAACCCATTTCCATCGAAGTTTGGCTGTCTCAGTTCTGCTTCGGATAAAATTTCGTTCTTCAACGTTACGTTCGTTAGTCATATACATATTGATCATGACGATGATTTTCATCTGAAAGAGAGACCCATTTATCTGGTTCGGCCAGTGACGTGAGGCGCTACTTGTTTCCGAGCTTGTGTTGTCTATCTCAGGTAGGTAGAGAAATCAACAGGGAACAGTATACGTCTGCAGCAGTGACATCTATCGCATATGGGACATGTACTGCTCGTTAGGTTATGTACAACGATGAGCGAACTGCTTTCACAGATTGAATCTACATGTGTCCTATAGAAGCTCTAGTTAAGCGCAACCGCAATTGCAGGAATGGCTGCGTTGTTTACCACACCCTTAATCTAATCCCGCTACGGCTGTTAATGCTGCCGGTTAAATCATAATCATTCAGGATCGTTGTGCGTATTCCGTGATTGATACCCACGAGACAGACGAGACTCAATCACTCAGTCTTTCCGTTTCAGTATTCTATTGCTTTTTGTTATTAAGCTTAGATCCAGCAGCCTGGTTCAGATGGCTAGCAGGTCGGATGTAGGATTTCTAGCGACAGCGGGAACTAGTACTAGCCAACAGCAACGCACTAACGATTCAGTGCTTCCATAGACATTAAGGATTGCTACGAGCGGGATTTATGCCATGCTTGTATTGCACGATGTTCGGATGATGGAGACCCTATTTCGATGTGGCACAAACATCTACCGAGTATTGTATAGAAATCGATGGTTTAACAAGGATTAGAAGCAAACTATTATGACAGAGGGCAATGTGCTGCATGAGGCGCGTTACTATATCGGTATACGTACGACAGGTGGAGCTACGAGAGTAGGTATTAGGTCTCTTCACGCTTCGTTCGCCGCGGTAGCTCGAATGTATATACGAATCATCCGAACGTAAATAAATTTCTATCGCTCTCTGATCTTTAAATCAAGTCAGATCGGTTGTGCTAGAAGATTCAGATGTAAACAAAAGAAAAAGGTACGACGCGCGAAATTTGATTTGCCAAAATTATCATCAAATTAAGTCAGAGGTGCCTCACACGTTAAGGCAATCAGAGCGATAGAGACGAACTAGCTGCATCTACAAGCGGATAAGTCACATTTCAAACTATTGCCAACGACCACTCGCAGATCTGTCATTCGGCCTCTGAGTAGATACGTTTAGAACACGAGTAATCACCGCTCGTGCCTACGACAACACTCAGTTGGTGTCAAGCCAATGGCCGTTCTGCAAAATTTCACCACATGCTCATATACTTTCGGTGTTTGTTTCGGATAATAACGGGCGGTCATATGGCTTCACAGACCGCTGCGCAAGCAGAAGACATTTATGCGACAAGGATCCGTGTTTTATATGGCGCTGCCCTATGGGTCTGCTTGAGCAGTACCGACAAATTGCCGCTATTGGAATGAGGGAGCGGAAAAAGCATAGAGAGGCGACAACAGCAGTAGCAACAACACAAAATAGGGTCCACAGTAACAATTCCAAACATTGGGTAGGATAAATGAAGCGTTGCTGACCGCTGGAGACACGCAACAATGCCAAAAGCAGCAGCAGCAACAGGGCCAATTCACTGTCTATCGATCTAACTGCATGTGGGAAGATACGGAGTAAAAGAAGAAGGCAGGACTATTTGTTCCTGCACTAGCTGTTGGCGTCCCTGTAGCGGCTTGAAGGAAGCTATTTTAATTGATTTCTAACTTAACAAGCGGCAACGATGGCGATTACCTTGCTCACCGATGAGCCTACGGCTGCTTATTTGTGAGAAACAAGAAGCGAGAATGTTCCATAAAAAAAAAGGCCGACTAGAAAGATGAAATGTTCATCCGTTTAGCCTATATTCAGAGCTGATTGCTACGCGTTCAGCTAATATGTACACTCTCGCTAAAAGCGGTGCGTGATGACGCTATTGCACTAACTACATCAGTTTAATACGCCCACCAGCGGCAGTGGATAGACATTTGCTGTCGGAAAGAAACTATTTGGAAGAACTGTGGTAAACAGCGTCCCAAACGATTTTTGTTATCATAGACCATTACGGTGAAGATAACGATACATGCACGTGATAAAAACATAGGCTAGTCAATCAATCAATCAATCAATCAGAGCTTGACAACACAGTCTTCGCCATTGTCTCATTTCCTGGACACTCTGGTCAAATAGCGCTCGTATCATATAGGACCGCGGCGGATTGATGATTTACTGATTCATTGACGTCAAGTACGGTGATTCCAATGGTCGTTGTCGTCATTGCAACGTCGTTCATAGTCACGGGCCTCTTACGTGTTTTTCATCTATGCAAATGTCTTTCTTTCTATCCTACTGCTCTCCCGGCTGTACATGTTAAGCAGCACATATGTACATATCAGCTAGAATGATCTGGGTCGCTGTGATCTTCCTATGATGAGCGCGTGGGTGATTAGTTTAACTGTTCTATTGGGACACAGCACCCTTCCTGTATGTAGTCGTTCATATATAGGAGGGTATAAATGACGCTGATGGCTGAGCAAATTGTGTCTGTTTTAAGTGGCGATCACACTGTGTCCTCATTAACAGCTGCGGGCGATGATGCTTTTGTTGTGGCGGCTCGTGATGATATCTGCAGTGATCTCCTATGGGATATAGTGCTACAGTGATACCTGCACACAGAGACGCTGTTGGCTGTAGAGAAAAAAAAAACAGTGTCTTGGATGAGGAAAAGCTGCAGGAAACATGGAGCGAGTGGAAAACTTTTCCGCAGAAAAACGAGAGCAGCGTCGTGCTGTTGAACGAAAGAGTAGGAAAATGGTGATGTAAGTTTTTTTCTTTACTGCTCGCTCTTTGTTGATCTCCCCACAGGGACCATGTCGTAATTAAGGTCGGTTATGATGCCTGTTGTTGACAAATGGCACGTGACCGGAGAAATCATCGTCGTCTTGACACGGATATCCGTTCGGCTATTTTCAGCTATACAAGGCCTAGTGAAACGGACGTACTGAGCGAGAAATCCGCTTGTTTGAACATTTGGAACCCGTAGATGCAAACATAAGTACTGACATTCAGCTCCATAGAAGACGAACTTGATTTTTTTAAACACTAGATTTATTTCTGTGAACCAGCACAGTTGCTCGGTGTGATTCGAGGGTGAATTAAACAAGCTCATGATTATGCCCTTTGCAAGTGCTTCTGACGCATCCAGATTCTAGCTTCATCTAGCGATCGAGCAACTACTTATCTAAACCATGCTATCTATCTCTAATTAAAATAGTATTAATAGAACGTCATTTTAGAGCATTTCAAGCTAGTTCACCTATGAATTTCGGCGAATCACCGTCGTCTACTGCTATTCGTTACGATCGTGAGTGATATCTTGTTTGCTCATCATATTGCCAGCCAAGGACTCGAGCTTTTCACTATGTTTCGTCTTCTTTCGAGCGCCGGCACTGCCATGTAAACTTTGTCTCTGTGTCATTTAAACAACTTCTGTATGTGGTTGATGCGCGGCAATTTGCTTTTCTATACGTCTTGGCCACCAAAGAACCTATTGAAGATATATTTCGGTGAACAGAGAAGCCATCGTTCTGAAAAAGCGTTCGCCATCGGGACGCACCGGGCGATAGAAAGAAGTCGTTCGAGTCTCTTAAACCCGTTTCACCCGTACTATTGTATCATCTCGTATTCTGCGAGCTGCGCTCTGTCTGCTCATCGATTCGAGTATGAAACTCTTTCTCTAGTGAGCATCTATTCAGTTTGCGCCCATATACTGATACACTACTAATAGGAGCTTTTTCCGCTATACACACACACACGGACGGACGGACGGACCGGTTTCACTTGGCTAAAACGGTACAAAGGGTAAATACCGGTTATGTATAGAGTAGTAAGCTTAACAGCTAAACACAAAATACCTATGCGCTAGAACGATTGCTGCGTACCTCGATTACTCTATGTTGGCCTTCTCGACCTCGAAAGATATAGACCCTTCGACATGCATCGTTTGTACAGTACAGCAATAGACACTTGCTTGTACTGCGGTTGCCCACTTGTAGAATAGCGGAGAGTGACTCATGAAGTGAAGAACGCGTGCGGCTACAAGACTGAGGTAAAAGAAGCAGCGGTAAGACAAGGTAATAGAAGTGAAATGGTGGTAACCTCATGAGGAAGCATATTAAACGTCTATTAATTAACTGCTTGATTCGAAGGGGCCTGCGGGATAGCCAGCCGGCCAGCCAGTGTTCAGTCCAGCTCGTCGCAGCGGGCCAACAGCAGCCGTAACAACGATAGCGGTCGGTCAACATCTGTGTGGACGTCGATAAATAAACTTTGAATAGTAAATAATTGACGCAGTCACTACAAAAGGTGGCGAACAATACACGGTACCAAGTCTGTATATACGTTGCTGAGATGTAACAACCGAATCCAGCAGATTTCAAAATTGAGTAATCTTTGAACTACGCTCCACTAGCAGATGACATTCGACTGGTAGCCCAGATTTCTAGGAACCTGTGACTGGAAATCGATTCACTTTACCATAGGCAAACAAAAGAGTTCAAAAGAGAAATTTTTTCTTGTTTTTTTAATTCAGAAATTAATGCTCAACGGTCAAGTTTTTGCCTTTCGGAGGCTACGTTGTAAACCTTCGTCAAAGATTGGTAACGACATCAGCCAAGGAAACCCTAAGCACAATATATAAATAATACAAGCGTTTCAGGAACGGAGATTGGAGAGTTGGATACCTATGAGAAGGTAACCATATGTCAAAGCCCAAAGGACCAAAGCACACTGCTGTAATTGGGAAGGCTTTTCAAGGAAGTCTAAATGCTCTATTGACCAAGACTGTCATTTCACATGCAACTTGTTACAAAATTTCAAGCGGAATTCTAAAACGGCGGTAATTAAGTGAAAAATTAATTCACAATTAATTTTTGAACCAGTTGGAAATGCGAGTGATGTGTTTTACGTAGAATTTGCGAAGTTTTAATCAATAAAAAAAAACATACGCTTGCAAAAAATGAGCCATGGCCAGACTGAGAAGGCCCAGGTGAGACGGTCGTCTTGCCCTTAGAGTTCGGCGGAAATTCCAAGTAGACAATGAATAATCAAAACATCTTCTATTATGAGGTACTCACTAAAATAGAAGCATAAACTTAGCCCACGATTTCGAGCTAACTAAGAAATTTAGAGACTGTTGGCACGGCAATCGCAAGCACGCAGTGGAATTACCTGATTTTTTACTGCATGTGTCAATTACCTTCTCCATGAAATAGAGAAGTATTCGATATAGGTAGGACTCAACCCGCTTATCGTCCCGATCTCGGTCCCTGGGATTAGGAGGCTTTACATGCCTTAAAAAAAGTAACTTGTAGAGAAACATATCCCACTGCGGATTTATTTCGAAAAGCCGTAGATAGAAAAAATTGCATAGGTATCTAGAAACTGTGACAAATGTGTAGACAGTAGAACAGAGTACTTCTAAGGCATATTAGGGGAATAAGCGTTCTAATTCAAAAGTTGTTCAATTTTAAAGTTACAAGTGGATAACTTAAATAATAATGATAACGCAAATGACAACTCTGAGTAACACATTGCTAGCGCACATGTAAATACGGCTTAGGTAAAACGCATCGCGAATGATAGGCAATACTACATCTGCTGACGTTAGTTTCCAAACGGGCGATATCTGTATGGGTACGAAGCGTCAGAGGAGTCACGATCGTAACGTAATTGATACATTATAAATATGATAGTGCAATGTAGAAGTAATGTAAAAAAGAAAAGCTGTTCTTTTCTTATGTTAGTGAACTTCACTCCATACAACCGGCACACGCAACGCGAGTCAGCTCAAAGGCCACCGCTGTGGCTATCATTCAAGTCCTTCAAAGGAATATGATCTTCTTTTTCCACCCTGAAGGAGGTATGAAGAGCGTGCACTCGTAGAGATATACCCGGAGAACTCAATGAACGTACTCTAGAAAATTGCTACTGCGTTTTAATTTCTTGTTGAGAGCGACGATGGTCATCTTAAGTCTTACAAAAGTATGAAAGGCCAACGAACACTCGAATGCCAAGTGTAAGTAACAGATGTTTTGTACATATTTTACTCACAACAGCAACTTACCCAGTGTGATGTCTCCGCAAGACTTCTCTGCCTTCTGCTACCACAGACCACGCGGATGACGTCTTGGAACTGCACACTTGTGGGCGCAAGGGTGCTCGCACAGAAAATAATAACAGTATAGAAACGTGAGACCCTACCCTATACAAAGGCCAGACGTCGTACAAAACATATCGCGACGAGCTGCAACAGTTGCCGTCAGTAGCTGTAAGATCGGCCCAGCCAGGGAGGCGAACAAGCCGACGAAGATCGGCTAGCCTGAGAGCTTTGCTTACTACCCACTAGGCATGCACGCTTGAAGGCGTTTTGCTGATATTACCGGTTTCTGCTTGGCAGGCCGCGAGTAAGATGTTTATCTAGCGATTATACATGAAGGCTACAGGTGTTGCCATCATTTATAAACGCCAGTGGCAAATGATCGCCACCCATACCTTCGGATTGTGCAGGATAGAAGAAAGACAGAACGATAAGACACTCAGGCCCACATACACATACCTAATGACTAGTACCAGAAACAGGGAAAGATCTCAATAAAGAACCAGAGCTATAGCTGCTTCAAAACCGAACGGAGACAGGGAGCCTATGTCTTTAAAGGGAACAATTACTGTACTAGTATGGACGGAACACAGGAAGAAAAACACAGAAAGAGTCTAGTCTTTTCGTTAGCATCGGTAGATTGCGAGAGACGTGGAAAGACAGGTAGAGAGTTTTCCCTGAATGATTTCTATGCGACCGTTCTCGTTGGATAGGTAGATACAAAATGCGGTGTGCCAGAAAGCGTTTCGCCGTTGGTGCGCTCCGGGATACTGAAGGATATTGCGGTGCGACACTCAGTTCAGCACTGAAACACATAGTCATTAGACGAGTTCGTCGTCTTGGCTAAGGCTGTAATAGCAGATAGGAAATACCCGTTTGCTTTGGGTTTATCGAACAATGACATTGTTGACGGACACGACAAAGCTCGAGTGGGCCAGGGTTCAACTTCTAGTGGTCTGTTTATATGCGAACAACTACACAGAAGAGTTATCTGGAAGAAATCATAATAATTAAATGGATATACTATACTATTGTTTGCTAGAGCTGTGACAGATGTTCGTTCGTCCATATAGCTACATAAATCGGACCGCTTGACTTGGACGTTTTTTTCTATTATAGACCCTTAGTGAGAGTTCTTGCGGGGAAAAGAGGCAGTCGGTCTTCGATAGACCAAGCCTTCTTTGCGGTGCTATCTTCTCCTCTACCATGGCTGCCAGCTCGTGAGAATAAGGCGCATGAGAAGATCCTCATTAGGATATACGTATATCTAATAAAACAGGTCGAACCAGTTGTCCCGATCGTCTTTAGCTGGCATCCGCATTGTATCTACATGATGTTGATTTTTTAGGCTCAAAACACTAACATCGCCGTTTGCTGGACTCACTCCACTGGGCAAGAAATGCCCCCAATTTCAGTACTACTAGTAAATTTAAATATACGAAAAAACGGTTTTTTTAGGCGCTCTTTGAGGAGTGAGGGTACACTCTACTTCGAGCTATTTTCATGACCTTCGGGTTGATATAGCAACCCGACAGACCCAAGCCTCACAATGGAAGCAACGCGGTGAAACGGCACAGCAAATAAACAGTTCAGTATATTGAGTAATTATTTATAAATATAGTTGTTGAAATGTGGGCAATATAACTAAAGAAAATGTTTTTAAAGCAAAGATGTTGCATCATTTGCCATTCTCACTAGGATAGGCAAATTAGCAGAATTCACGTGTGATCCAATTTCTTATACTGGTACAAAGATATAATACAATAGATATGATATATCAAATATAAATCTATTTTATATAAGAAACTAATTCCTAACCCTCCGTGACTGCTTTTCCACTGGGATCCCCATAAAATTGATTTTCAACATAAAAGTATTGTTATGTAATTGATCGCTAACTAGCATCGCTGTAAGGGCATAATTCGATCTGAAGTTATACCATTTTTCTCCGAATAGATATTCTATAGCCAGTACTAAAATACGGAACCATATCTTTTAAGATGATCGAAACACTGAAGCTACACCCACAAGCCAGCCACTCTATTGGGGGCACATATAAAGTGGTACTATTATTGTCTGTAATAGCATGTCAACTGGTGCATGGAACTGTTCTTGGTCTGTGCCAACATGGCATGTTCATTGCACGTATCCAGACAATTGCCTAATTTTCTGCATGCTTAACGCCACACTGCGTGCTAGAGGTAACTCCTCCTGGCCAAAAGAGCTGCGAAGCGAGAGGCTGTATTTCAACACTCGTCCGTCCCTCTGTTTGTTTTTGCTTCAGTCAACTCCGATAAAGCAGTCTGTTCAACGCTCTCCTTGGCGGGAGAGGAGGGGATAGGATAGGAGGGGATTTTTACAGTAAGCAGACATTGAAGACAACAACACACAATGGGGTAAAACATGTAGTCGAGGCCCAAATACCTTTATTCTTTTTACTGTGCTGTTGATGCGGCTAGTTGGTGGGGCTCTAAGTCTTCACTGGGTTGCGGGAATCCGCCTTCGGTCGAAAAAGAATCCTCTGAAGGCGCATTATAACCCCCTATTGTTGCCCCCAATTTTCACCTATTAAGGCGGGCCCTCCGCTATCTAGTGAGGTGTCTATTGGGCACGCGATAGCACTGTACGTGGGTGTGTACATGTGTGGATCATTTGTTGATTTCACATTGTATTTACTTCGGATAGAGCTCTGACGACGCCCAGCTGGCCTCTTTCTACCTAAGCTTTTGGTTCGCAATAGAGCACTCGCTCGATAAAGCCATACATCTTCACTACCGGTGGCCAACAACTTAACACAAACGAGGCTGGTGCTTTCAATTTAGCTATGACTATCAGAATCACCCGCTTTTCGGTGCATACCAATAACGAAAACAGACTAAATCGAACATATGCAAAGATGGTGCATGGTTTTCCAAAGTTTACTCGAAGTGCTAAAAATTAATGTCGCGAACCACCAATTCTGCTTCATAATTTCTTTATAATGTCCTTACATACATTCGGTGACTAGGGCCTAACTAGGGACTAAGAGCCTAAGATTTGAGAAGTTCGTTCTAGTAAAGGCGAGACATAATAGCGAATTTTGTGGATTATATAATGATTAAAATTATACTAATTTGCATTATCAAGAAATTTTCACCGCATCAATTTATCAGGTTAGAACTGGAAACCTGCTGGTTCCAGCTCTCTGACGCAGCCGGCTGTTGTAGTACACGGATTCACCCATAAAATACTTGACCATGAACATCATTTTTCACAAGTTAGTACGTGTCAAACTCTGATGACGTATGCACGCTGATCAGACATTAATGTAGCTGATAACATAGACCTCTGTATCCACAAATCCCTCTCAGTAGCACAATATGATCAGTTTTTAACGTTTATTGTGTTCTTTCTCACTTGTTCTATTTTCCTGTTATCTTCTCTTTTAGCGTTCCTGAATAATAACAATAATAGCAGTAACAACAACAATAACACGACCACCAATACGACGAGCGTCGACGGGACAACGAAAAGGGCCCGGTTGATGGGCATCGGAGCGCCTTCACTTGGCACTCTGGGGGACTCCAGTCCTCCAATGTCGCCGCTAGCGTTGACCACGTCTCCAGCTGTCGATTCCGACTGCTCGTCATCGGATAATACGACCAGTGGGGTTGGACCCGGTGGACCCGGGTCCAATTCACAGAATCAGAGCCCCGCTGATCGTGACAAGGCAGCTGCGCTCGCTCAGCAACAGCGCAAGAAGAAGGCACGCACCACGTTCACCGGCCGGCAGATCTTCGAGCTCGAGAAACAGTTCGAGCTCAAGAAGTACCTCTCGTCCAGCGAACGCGCAGAAATGGCCAAGTTGCTCAACGTCACCGAGACGCAGGTGGGTTAATTTGCGTTACGTTACGCAGACGCGTTAGAGTATGATGGCTGTAAAAGTGAAGCGTGACATTTAGTTGAAGGCGAACTACTGGGACAAGGCCGTGGGCAACGTAAACGCGGTAGGGTTCCTCTGTCTATCTTGCTCACTTGTCTTGATTTTCTAGAAATGATTTCGATAAGTTTGGTACGATTATGTTATAATATGATAGTACTGTGTACTATTGTTTTAGGATTATGTAAAGCAGTGATTACTAGTTTATTAGAGAGTACTTGTTGTACGGCAACGTCCAGTAGACGTCAAAACCCTATTGACGTTTGATTGGTTAACGTGTCTGGACTGGTAATTTAAGTTTCAATATGTTTTTCATTAAAAAAGCTGACAATTCATGCAAGAAGGACCTAGATCCCAAATTACTCTGTGAGTTACCTTATACATTTAATCACCTCTTTCAGCGCTACGTAGTCATCTACACGGTTTAAAACACGGTTTGTTTACCCACGCGAGCCTGACATATGCACTCTTATAGCAACCTTAATGTTAACCTTATTTCAAGCAAATTCTGCCGAGCTCCGGTATTCAAGTTGTTCTTGTCGCCGCCGTCGAGGTCTTACCTAGTCATCCTCTATTGAAGCGTGCTCCTTTAGGGAGAAGCACATGAAAAAGGACTCTAACTATAGTCGTCTCAAATTAGCTGTACGACGGGTGAAGCTCGAAAGCGAGAATACCGAATAGGGCCTTCGCTGGCTCACGACAGGTTAGATTGGATTGAGTGTGTGTCTCTCTGTTTCATTGGACTCCGCCTCTCGTAGACTGACACCTCCCCTACTGGACCGAGCGTGGACAGACGTGCATTCCTAGCGGAGCCGCTTCCTCTGAACTCGCACGACCAAGTTCATCGCTGTAGGGACCTGTTGACACCACCTTCATCTAGGGCAGCGGGGCTCGCCGTAGAGAAGGGGAACCCGACTTGCAAGAGACCCGAAGAGTCGCCTGTCTTCGTTCCGCTTATCCTTCTCACAGCGTCGCGTCTCCCCCTTACGTACCCCATACACAGATCGTGTACACTTTCCATATTAACACATCGTATGGTATCCCCTTTCTTAGCTTGCAAAGCTAAGCTGAATCCAGCCGGAGCCTTATGACTTCACTTCTCTGCCTGTCGATCGCTGTCCCAGGGTCTCATTGAGGGACGACCCAAAAGGGGTGTTTAGAAGCTTTGACTTCGCAGGATTTTTGTGGGACACTTTGTTCAAAGGGAAGTCGGTAGGCTAGGGGCATTCGCGTGGGCTGCTACACTGGCTGGCTGCCCTTTACTGCCTTGAAGAGGCTACTTTCGCTGCCGCCAGTTCGCCCCGCTTGTTGCCTCGCTGGTCGAAACGACGCTTGTCGAGTTGCATAGCAGGGAACTAGAGAGTTTCAGCCTAGACACAGCTAGAATCAGCGCTTGGCCACGCTCAGCTGTCATTAGCGTTGGCTACTAAGCTGGCATCTTGCTTCACGGGCAGTTAAATCTTGCCGTAATACGCCTGGCTTCTCTGCCCCAACCTTCATCAAGACGTTCAGCCATTGACTGACGCTGTGATACGGCCAACAAGATACGATGAGGCGCTCGAGGGGGTGGTGTCGGTTGGACAGACTACGGAGCAACGTTTCAACTAAAGGAGGGGAACGGGGAAAGAGGCTGAAACAGAGAAGGACGACGTGAAGGACTCAGTAATTTTCACCTCCTTTTGCAACACCTCCCTCTTTTGAGTACGGACATTGATTAGGATTGGGAGCGTATAGCAGACGACCAATTATAGCAGTGGCGTTGCCATGAACAGCGACTATACACGAACTGGCCCCATAGGCCACCTGTCGGACGAGAAAGCTTTGCTGAGTTTGAGTACCAGGACAGGCCAGCAAGGTTTACCGAGAACGACTAGTAACACCGAGGTCTAAGTGGAGAAGCAAGGCTGAAAGGTATGCATCCTTGCCGTGGCATTGCTGACTTCTGTCGGATAGTGAGTCCGTAGAGAAGGAGGATAACACAGAAAAAGAGAGTACGAAGGAAGGAAGGAAGGAAGGAAGGAAGGGATGGATGCCAGCGCGTTTCTGAACGATAATTTGCCTAATTACCGAGAGAGCGCCTACTGATGGATGGAATAGTCCTAAATGACAGGGCTAGTGATGCTCGTGGTGGCGGTTGTAACATGCTACGGCTGAGGAGTTTTAGGAAAGCAGTCGGAAGAAAGGCACAGGAAGAGAACGCTAGCCCCTTACATTCATCTGTAACATGTTGTTATTCCTATCATCTATAAGAGGCATTACGGTACTAACACGTAAGGAGTTACTTCATCGCATAATGGTACCGCGCGCAGTAATAGTATGCAAACAGTATCTGACGGAAATGGCTTTATAATACTGAACAATAACAACGATTGTAATAACAGCGTGGGTAGGACACCTGGTGCGTAAGTAGTTAGTTGCTAGTAGCGTCAGAAGACCTCATACACTTCTGAATACGTATAGCTTATACAATATCAGTCGATACTATTAGTCGACTATATCAGACCAATTAAGGCTCCTACACTAGATAGGCGAAGTCATATAGTTAATTTCGATGTGTCTAACGATAATCCCGGTTTTATATAAATAACTCCGTTCAGTGCTCTCTGTTAAGGACATTCATTTACGTTGCTTTTTTGGATTCGATTTCATTTTTATCTAAAAAGTGCGCGGGAAAACATGACCCTCATAGAGCGGGCGCCGGGTCGTTTGATAGTGTTTAGATGATAAGAGTTAGCTAGCTAGCTATGTGGAACACGATTGTGTATAATACGATCTAAGCTGTAAATGGTATTAGCAGTCTGCGTGACATAAAGCTACACTTAATCGAATCGACTGCGAAAGCCCGTAAGGAACAATACAAAAAACAGGCGCTGAAAACGTTGAATTTGATAGCTAACACAAAGTTTTACGGTGATGGTAGCAATGAAACTGTTACAAATCATAATAGGCTATCATGCGAAATGTGTTCCAGACTCGTGCGTCTTTCAGGAGCATTTTGACGGCCTCATCATTCATTTCGCTCGCTCAGAACATCAAATGTGCTAGCCATTAAAGTAAAATCTTTCTAGGTGAGTTCGAGAAAAGGATTGATAAGCAAACGCAATACGGCGTTGCGCTTGACGGCTGTACGTGATTACGGACAAAGATGACGCGGTACAAAATGTGTTCGGCCAACTATTACTGCCAATACAACAACGACACGAGCTCATAGTACTACTACAAATTTTACTGCCATCAAATATTCCTTATGTAGTCTCTGTGTACTTAACAAGGGCAAATAGGCGCACTATTAGCTACTATTTGGTAACTTTCCACTATACTGTCGAACAGCAAAGGATTTCGCCCCTTTCTGCCTGCTCCGTTCTCAACATTTTTTCTGCTCGCCTATTCCTATGCCCGGCGATTTTAATTTGTCAGTAAGTTGTTCGGCTAATTATTTCTAGCTTAGGCGCTCATGTACCGCAGCACGTCGAGCGGGGTTTCAATGGACGACGTCATAACACTTGAGAGTCTGCTTTTAAAACAGCCATCTTGGCGTAAAACGCGTTTTGAAGTACCGCTCACTTAGCTGACTTATGATTATAGTGAAAATACAACCCTAGAGCCAATCTGAATTGAATGAATTACCTTCTAATTTATAGACCAAAATTTCATCAATTTATATATA